>NC_090024.1:244228570-244528570 GCF_037176765.1 Anolis sagrei | reverse complement strand
TTAGGGGTGATGGACACTCGTTGGACTGTTAGGTGTATTGTCTCCAAATTTCGTGTCAATTTGTTCAGTGGTTTTTGAGTTATGTTAAACCCACAAATGAGCATTACATTTTTATTTATATAGATGGTAGGGGCTTAAAAAGGACTTACAATTTGAAATGGATGCCAAACACCACACTTAAATGGATTTCCAGTGAATCATTGGCTAGGTTTCTTATTTCGACAGCCGGAGGGTATGGAGTCTTCACGTTCATCCTGCAAAGAGAACCAAAAGCAATTCAGGCTGTCATATAATCCAGTTCAAAGTAAATAATCTGGATTTTATATCATACTGTAGATTCAGTCTCGGGCCCCATCTACACTGCCTTGTAAAATCCAGATTATCTGGTCTGGATTATATTAGTCTACACTATTACACTGACCATGGCCTAAAGGAATAGATATTAGATGGGTTTTAACCTTTTGAACGTTTAAACTGTGTTTTGCTAACTATTTATTACTTGTGTCGCATGGTTTATAATTTTTTTATTAGCTATGTTGTGGTTTGATGATTATTTTTTATGGTAGGTAATGTTTTATTTACATGTTGTTCAGTTCTTTGAGTTCCGATCCGGGAGAAAATAATTATAATCTAATCTAATCTAGTTTAAATCATATAATCTGGATTATCTGGCAGTGCACATCCAGCCTCAGTTGGTGGTCATTCTTAAGACAGAAAGCACCCCTCTTGAATCAGGGCTTTGTTCCCATCTTGGTGATGTTGCTTTTCAGACTATGGTGTTGTGACTCAGCTTGACTCTGAGTCTGAAGCTGACCTCTGTGGGCTTTGTGAGCTAGAGTTCCTACAAGATGATGAGGAAGATGATGGGTTACAGATTTCTGTTCATGCTTCAAACAGGGTTGAAGGAGAGGCTGCAGAAGGGGAAACAGCAAGTCAGTTCTCAGGGGGAAAGAATGTCAGTGAGAATGATAATGAGAGTGAATTCCCACACAGCCAGATGGAGATGTCTTTGCCTCCTCACGGTGATCCGGTCCAGCTGCTGGACCAAGCTGCTAAGGGGTTAGAGAGCCTTGAAGATAACGAATTAATGAGCAGGCAAGATCGTCTGCAATTAAGGTTCCAGAGAAGCTCTCGCTTGGCAAGCAAGCGAGAAGCCAAGTGTGCCAAAGGTCATCGCAATGTGTACATGTCTGCAAAGGGTATTTCGTCTTCCCACTGGCACACAGGCGTTGTCAGTTCAACGTGGCTCTTTCCATGCAAACTTCTATGGATTAACCTTAGCCTTAAGTAGCACGCTTCTGGCTTCTTGAGTCTGGGATTTTGGGTTCTTGTGTTCAACTGTTTTACATGGACTATTGTTTGACCATTGCTTAAAGGATTATGTTTCATGTTTTTGCCTTTGGATTTTGGGAACTGTGTCTTTGCATTTAAGCCTTTTTGGACCTTTGCATTTCTCATACTATGTTTTGACTTTGCCTTTTCTTCAATAAGCTACAAAATCTACAGCTTTGGTGTGGTGGTGTTTGGGAGCAAGGTGAGAACTACCCTGAGTTGCAACATATGGCTCCATCTACACTGCCATATAATGCAGTTTGAAACTTTGTGTATTTGTGTCTCCTTGTATTTCATTGTAACAAGGCACGAAATGTTTGTCTGTGTCTGTTTATATGTTGTAATACGCTCTGAGTCTCCTTGTGGAGAAGGGTGGAATATAAATAAATTATTATTATTATTATTATTATTATTATTGAGGTTTTATACAAATAGGGTAAATAAATAAATGCAAAGATATCGCCAAATGTGTCAAAATCTCACCTGGGTGGCATTAAGAGATAGTATCCAAAGAAAGATCTCTCAGGGTCATTGTGTGGCCTCTTGATGCGTGCATTCACCAGGTGGGTTACCTGTTCTCCCAGGCTGGAATTGATCAGGTGCTTTCCAATGTCTGAAAGAATGGGAATCCCATTGGTTGAAAGAATGTCCATGTGGCAGACAGTGAATGACAATACATCCTGTGTATCAGATATTAACATTACGATTCATAACAGTAGCAAAAGGACAGTTATGAAGTAGCAACGAAAATAATTGTATGGTTGGAGGAACTGCATTAAGGGGTCGTGGCATCAGGAAGGTTGAGAAACACTAATCTACACTATAAAATACCCACCTTTTCACAGTTATGAAGTAGCAACAAAATTAATTTTATGGTTGGGGGTCACCAACTGTAATAAGTCCACAGCACATAAGGTCACTCTGCTGGCTGTTGTATGGATCACACGTCGGATAATTCCCAAGTGTCTAGACTTGTGATGTATTGGCAAATGAGATGTGCAGATCCCAGTAGGGTGGCCTTTTGCAGATGGCAGATGGTAATTTTGTCAGCGCCGATTGTGTTTAAGTGCAGGCTAAGGCCTTTAGGCACTGCACCCAGTGTGCCGACCACCACAGGGACCCCCTTGACTGGCTTGTGCCAGAGTCTTTGCAGTTCAATCTTTAAATCCGCATATCGTGCCAGCTTTTCCAGTTGTTTCTTTTCTGGACCCAATTCAAGGTGCAGGTCATCACCTATAAAGCTCTAAACCAGTGGTTGTCAATCAGAGGGTCGGGACCCCTGAGAGGGGCGTCACAAGGGGGTGTCAGAGGGTCACCAAAGACCATCAGAAAACACAGTATTTTCTGTTGGTCATGGGGGTTCTGCATGGGAAGTTTGGGCAAATTCTATCGGTGGGGTTCAGAATGCTCTTTGGTTGTAGATGAACTATAAATCCCAGCAACTACAACTCCCAGCTATCAATTTCTATTTTCCCCAAATGCCACCAGTGTTCACATTTGGGCATACTGAGTATTCTTGCCAAATTTTGTCCAGTTCCATCATTGTTTGAGACCCCAGTGCTCTCTGGTTGTAAGTGAACTACAACTCAAAAACTCAAGGTCAATGCCCACCAAATCCTTCCAGTATTTGATCATGGGAGTTCTGTGTGACAACTTTGGTTCAATTGTATCATTGGCAGAGTTCAGAATGCTCCTTGATTGTAAGTGAACTATAAATGAAAGCAACTACAACTCCCGAATGACATAATCAATCCCTTGCCTAATCCCAGTAGTATTATTCAAATTTGGATATTTTGGGTATTTGTGCCAAATTTGGTCCAGTGAATGAAACTACATCCTGCATATTGGATATTTACATTACAGTTCATAACAGTAGCAAAATTACAGTTATGAAGCAGCAATGAAAGTAATGTTATGGTTGGGGTTCCCACAACATGAAGAAGTGTATTAAGGGATCGCGACATTAAGAAGGTTGAGAAACACTGCCCTAAACAGTTTGGGACCCGCCTCTCCATGAGCCAACCTGGTCCCTTCGATCTTTGGGAGAGGCCCTCCTTTCGTCCCTGCCAGTCTCACAAGCTGGTCTTGTGGGCACAAGGGAAAGAGCCTTCTCCTCTGTGGCCCCCCGACTCTGGAACTCATTACCTGGTGAGATCAGGAAAGCCCCTACTCTAGAAACCTTTAAAAAGAACCTTAAAACCTGGCTCTTCTGCTGCGAGTAGGTACACAATATGACATTACTGCTCTCCTCAACACTTCTGCCGCTGGTGTACACGCTCCCCCCCCCCCCGCTTCATGGGAAAGCTTGGTTCCACAACCCTGTTTTTATGAGCTCCCTCTTGCAAATAACTTGCTCCTCTTCTTATCTCACGCGAATTTTTTAACATTTTATCTTGTACATGTGGCTCTCCTATTGTCACTATGATTGTGTTTATTGTAATGTTATATTGTTAATGTATTCATATGTTTTTATGTAATTATGATGTTCTTGCTTGTTTATTTATTTATTTTATTTACTTTATTTATATACCGCTTTTCTCAGCCCCCAGGTGACTCAAAGCGGTGAACAACATCAATACAAAACATCACGAGACAAGTATAGGGCAATTAAAAACAATTGTAACATAAATCATTAAACATCCGTATAACAATCATTAGCGCCTCAACAGTAAAATCAGAATCCAGTCTCATCATCCATTCTTCCGCATTTCTATGTTCAATTACACTGTTTAATCAAATGCTTGTTCGAACAGCCAAGTCTTCACTTTCCTCCGGAACGCCAGCAGGGAGGGGGCCGATCTGATATCTGCAGGCAGGGCGTTCCACAGCCGAGGGGCCACCACTGAGAAGGCCCTGTCTCTCGTCCCCGCCAAGCGCGCCTGTGATGCAGGCGGGACTGAGAGCAGGGCCTCCCCAGATGATCTTAGTGTCCTAGCAGGTTCATAGGAGGAGATGCGTTCGGAGAGTTAAGTAGGGCCAGGACTGTTTAGGGCTTTATAGGCTAACGCCAGCACTTTGAATTGCGCCTGGTAGCAAACTGGCAGCCAGTGGAGCTGGCGCAACAGAGGAGTCGTATGCTCCCTGAGTGCCGCTCCTGTTAGCAACCTGGCTGCTGAGCGCTGGACCATTTGAAGCTTCCAAGCAGTCTTCAAAGGCAACCCCACGTAGAGAGCGTTGCAGTAGTCTATACGGGATGTAAACCAGAGTGTGGACTACCATGGCCAAGTCAGACTTCTCAAGGTACGGGCGTAGCTGGCGCACAAGTTTTAACTGTGCGAATGCTGCCCTGGTCACCGCAAACCTGCGTCCTCAGGGGGAGTGTAACCCCGTCCAGCACAGGCTGTAACCCTATGCCCTGTTCGGCCTTACGACTGTCCATGTTTTTGGTTTTATTTTACTGTAATATATTGTCTGGGCATGGCCTCATGTAAGCCGCCCTGAGTCCCCGTTGGGGGAGATGGTGGCGGGGTATAAATAAAGATTATTATTAATTCATTGCCCAACTTACCGGGCAAGGCCTGTTGCGGCGGGGGGCACCCTCTGCCAGACATGTTAGTAGCAGGGGGCTTCTCCTTCCCAGAAGCCCCCTGAATGGCATGAAGTTTTCCCACTGCTGGGTCAGTGGGCCAATCAGCGGCCAGCCCCACCCAGCACCTGGCATTGGCCAGGGGCCGGCTGCACCTTTCGCTTCAAGTTGTCCTCCCACCCACCCTGCATGATTTATGTTTTGGTACAGTTTTGCAGTTGTTGTTTCTTATTTGTTCGTCACAACTTCAGTTGGCATTTGGCATGGGCCCTGGATCTGGTTACTGCCCCTCTCCTACTGGTCGGGAACATCCGGTGGTTCCTAGGGGTGCCGTGTTTTGTGGCCCGGTATTGTGTCGGTGGGCCCCTTCTTGGACTCTTTAGGTATCGGTCAGCAGCGGGCTGATCGATCTTGATCCAGAACCCATGCCTGGCAGCCAACCCTTGTTCCTGTAATCAATAAATTAAGTTGTGGGCATTTTTACTCCATCTATGTGTCCGTGCCATTCCTGGTTCGGTGGGCGGGAGAAGTGTCGCCTATCCACACGCAATGATGATGATGATGATGATGATGATGATTACTATTATTATTGGCCTGGAATCGCGATTATTATTATTATTATTATTATTATTATTATTATTGAGAAGACAATTATGCTGGGGAAAGTGGAAGGCAAAAGGAAGAGGGGCCGACCAAGGGCAAGATGGATGGATGGCATCCTTGAAGTGACTGGACTGACCTTGAAGGAGCTGGGGGTGGTGACGGCCGACAGGGGGCTCTGGCGTGGGCTGGTCCATGAGGTCACGAAGAGTCGGAGACGACTGAACGAATGAACAACAACATGATTATTATTATTATTTATACCCCTCTTTATCTCCCTCGAAGGGAAGTCAAAACATAGAGTGTTTTCCACAGAAGACAACAACATTTTGCTTTTCCAATTATTACCTTTCTCAAAATATTTCTTCCTGACTCTGAGGAAAACTCCCCGATTTCCCTGCCCGAAGGATAGACTCAGCAAACTGGAGAAGAAGAGAAACTCCCATCCCTGGAACATCTTCATGTTTGGTTTGGTAGCTGCAAGTAAATATTTCTGGCATGAGGAAGAAGAAGAGGAAGAAGAGGAGGATGGGGAGAAAATTCTTGTTGCTTCTCAATATCTGTGCCAATGTTCTTTATCTGAATGCATTAAGGCATCTTGAATTGCAGTAAGGCATCATGTCGTCTGACATGGTGGTTGTGAGAGTGGTCCAGCATTTCTGTGTTCTCAGATAAAATGCTGTGTCCAGGTTGGTTCCTCAGGTGCTCTGCTCTGGCTGACTTCTATGGTAAAGGAGTCTGCATGTTCCTTGATTCGTGTTTGGGCAATGCTGTGTTTGGTGGTCCCTCTGTAGCCTTGTCCACAGCTGCATGGTATACAGTAGCCCAAACAAGAATCAAGGAACATGAAAGGCACTGCAGACTACTTCAACCTGAGAAATCAGCCATAGCAGAGCACCTGATGAACCAACCTGGACACAGCATTTTATTTGAGAACACAGAAATGCTGGACTATTCTAACAACCACCATGTCAGGCTACACAGAGAAGCCATTGAAATCCATAAGCATGTGGACAATTTCAACAGATAAGAGGAAACCATGAAAATGAACAAAATCTGGCTACCAGTATTAAAAAAACTCTAAAATTACAACAGCAAAACAGCAGAGGGAAAACAATCAGGGACATCTAATCACCTCTCAACAAAAGATTGCTCCAGGCACTGCCAGGCCATCAAATGCTAATCAAGGTGGTCAGTTGAAACATTCACACCTAGCTCCAGCAGAAAAGAGTCCTTTGTCCCACCCTGGCCCTTCCACAAATATATAAACCCATTTTCCTACTTCCAAACAGACCTCACTACCTCTGAGGATGCTTGCCATAGATGCAGGCGAAATGTCAGGAGGGAATGCCTCTAGACCATGGCCATATAGCCCGAAAAAACCTACAACAACCCAGAGATTCTGGCCATGAAAGCCTTCGACAATACAAAGTACACTGTGTAGAATGAATGCAGTTTGACTCCATTTTAACTGCCACGGCTCAATGCTATAGGATACTGGGATTTGTAGTTTTGGGGAGCACCAGCATTCTAGCAAAACTACAAATCCTAGGATTCCATAGCATTGAGCCATCACAGTTGAAGTGGTATCAAACTGCATTGATTCTACAGTATAGATGCACAAACAGCCCCAAACAAGTGCGTCCCTCCTCCAAGTCCACCTGTTTCTGACTCACCCCTGAGCTTCCAAAGTTCTTTCTGCTGTAGTTTTGCCAGGTGTAACACTCTTTTCCTAGCAGGTGAATCAGTTGTGTGAGAGAGGACGAATCCTGCTAGTATCTCAACCTTGATGAGCGCTAGGCTAACCTTGCTCTCTAGAGTTGCAGTTGTGTACTTGCCTTGGCCAGGTAGGCACACCTGCGTCCCATACCTGGCTGGCAGCCTGTGAGAGGCTTTTCTCCATAGCTGCAGAGATTCAATCTGCAGGGACCATATTTTGCAGGTGCCCTTTGAAGCAGGTGCATAAGCAAATGGGCAGCCTGATGGGAGGATTGGTTGTGCTGGTGTGTACGTGTGTGTTTCATGTTACATGTTTTAACTCGATTTTAATGGTTAGTGCTTCGAAGCTGCAAAAAATACGTCGGAAATCCCTTCAGAAAGATAATTTATCCGACTTTATAATGGGTTATGTCACATCCGAGTCAAACCTATCCATCTCTAGTAGATGATCCTTGAGTGCTGTTTGGAGAAGGGCTCATTTGGAGGGCTTCTAGGAGCTTTGGTGTTCATTTTGTGCCTTATCTTTCTTCCTTGGAGTTTGTGTCTGGGGCAATCTTGATAGACATCATGGATCAGAGATTAACTTGTGGTCTGTCCAGCAGTCATCAGCACCACAGTTCAAAAGCATCTATCTTCCTTCGCTCAGCCGTCCTTATGGTCCAGCCCTCGCATCCATAGTTTACTACAGGGAATACCATTGCTTTTGGTCCTCCAACATCAACTCCGCTGGGCCGGCCACGTTGTCCGGATGCCTGACCACCGTCTCCCAAAGCAGTTGCTCTACTCCGAACTTAAGAACGGAAAACGGAACGTTGGTGGACAGGAAAAGAGATTTAAAGATGGGCTCAAAGCCAACCTTAAATACTCTGGCATAGACACTGAGAACTGGGAAGCCCTGGCCCTTGAGCGCTCCAGTTGGAGGTCAGCTGTGACCAGCAGTGCTGCAGAATTTGAGGAGGCACGAGTGGAGGGTGAAAGAGAGAAACGTGCCAGGAGGAAGGCGCGTCAAGCCAACCCCGACCGGGACCGCCTTCCACCTGGAAACCAATGCCCTCACTGCGGAAGAAGATGCAGAGCAAGAATAGGGCTCCACAGCCACATACGGACCCACAAGGAAATCCATAATGGAAGACCATCTTACTCGTCCAACGAGGGATTGCCTAAGTAAGTAAGTAAGTACCATTGCTTTAACTATGTGGACCTTCGTTGCCAGTGTGATGTCTCTACTCTTCACTATTCTATGAAGATTGGACATTGCTCTCCTTTCTAGAAGTAAACGACTTCTGATTTCCTGGCTGCAGTCTGCGTCTGCAATAATCTTTGTGCCTAGAATACAAAGTTTGTCACTGCCTCCACCTTTTCTCCCTCTATTTGCCAGTTATCAACCAGTCTAGTTGCAATAATGTTGTTTTTTTATGTTTAGCTGCAACCCAGCTGTTGCCCTTTCTTCTTTCATCTTGGTGAGAAGGCTCCTCAGCTCCTCCTCGGAATCAGCTGTCAAAGTGGTATCATCTGCATATCTAGAGTTCAGGTAGACGAGGGTCTTGGGGCTGCACTTGTCACTGAGGGGCCTCTCTTCATCACCGCTCTGGCTTTTGCTGTGCCTGCTTGGGCTGATCTCGGTGGTTTGAGGAGGAGACAGCACCTCCAGGACATGGAGCTGGCCCTCCTGGAAGAACTGCTTGAAGAGTTGCTTGCATATCTACAGTTATCAATGTTTCTCCAAGCAATTTTAACTCTAGCCCTGGATTTGTCAAGCCCCGCATGTGTTCTGCATACAAGTTGAATAGGGATGGTAAGAATAGACAGCCTTGCCATACGCTTTTCCCAGTCTTGAACCAGTCTGTGTTTCCATGTTGTGTTCTGACTGTTGCTACTTGGTCATTATGCAGATTCCTCAGGAGACAGACCAGGTGACTTTGTTCCCCAGACCACCAAGAACTTGCCACAATTATTATGATCCACACAGTCAAAGGCTTTAGAATAGTCAGTAAGACAGAAAGAGATGTTTTTCTGAAACCCCTTGCCTTTCCCCTTTATCCAGTGGATATTGGCAATTTGGTCTCTCCTTCCTCTGCCTTTTCTGAACCCAGCTTGTACATTTGGCAACTCTCTCTCCACGTATTGCTGGAGCCTACCTTGCAGGACCATGAGCATTACCTTAATGGCATGTGAAATAAGGGCCACTGTATGAAAGTTTGAGCATTCTTTAGCATTTCTCTTTCTCGGTATGGGGATATCAGTGGATTTTTTTCCTTTGCTACCTTTTATCCTTTACCTACCTGCACCTTTAATCGTTAGACGCAGAAAATATGAAGGGCTGACTACATATGCTGAGATTGGACTTTTTCAAAATGCATTAAAGTAGAGGGAAAGCATATAAACACACAGTAAATGCTGGGAAATGATATATTTTATTGACTGGAGAAGAGAAGGTTGATATCACTCCTTGTCAAAATAGAAGAAAGACAAGCATGGTTTCTTCCCTGGACCAGAGCAGGTCTACAGCTCAAGGAGAAACTGAAATGAGGAAACAATTGAGGCTTCTTCCATGGTTCAGACCTGGAGCCAAGATGGCAGATGAAGCAGCCAGAAAGGAGATCTGGTCTAACCTGAACCTTCTTCAAGGTCTACAGCTTCAGGCTGCTGCAAAAGAAAGGAAGGCGATCAATGGGAGGGAACAGAGCTTCATTCTTCATTTATTTGTATTTGCTATCACATTTAATAAAGCACCCTCCTTTGAAGCTAAATCCTAATTGCTACTCTAATAGAGTAACAACCCCTGAAATAATGGGATTGATGCAAGTGTTATCATATGGGTCCAGCTAAATCAGTCAATGGGTCTATTTTATTTTGCAGGTGGATTGAAGTTGAAATGTCCAGAAATTCAGATATAAGGCTGTAGGCTGGAGCTTTGTCTTGACCAGTACCAAGGAGAGGTTGTCCAGCATGTATTCCTTATGGCTTGCTACAAACTGTTTTAGTAGGGAGAGAATTCAGCTAGATGTTGGCAATTATCTGAAAAGTTTGTAAATCAAGGTTTCTTAACTGGGTTTCCCTCTAATCCTAGGATTCTGATTGGAGTTGATAGGGATGCCACACACTGAGAGGCTAAGGTGCTGCCTTTAGCTTATAAATCCCTAAACGGGTCAGGCCCAGCTAAGCCGTCCAAATGTACCTCCTGCTATTGTCACAAGAAATTCAATGTGCAGATTTGACAAATGTGAATTTAATATGATGTGTGGGAATGAATGGAAGGATGGAAGGATGTGCGGTTGGAGTTAATAATTTTGGAATCACCAGTATAATATTAAGGCCTGCTTGCTGGAACTGTGATCAAAACCTGCTAATGAGAATTGATAAGAACTCGGACAGTGAAAAAGGAAATGTTTGCAACCTTCCTTATGTTAAGAAAGAAGTCAACATAAGGTCAACACCAGTCAAGAAGATCAACATTTGGCCAATAAACTGAGATGGAGCCAGGATGGAAGACGTCTATCATTAATTTACAACTTTGGGACTACACCAGCAGAATATTTCTATAAAAGACTCAGTCTAATAACGCTCAAAGTGTGGCAGACCTGAGGAGTCTGTTACACCCGCTATGCTCTTCTCCATGGGAAGGAGAGAGATAGTGTACTTAAGGAGAGTGACAGATATGCTATGGAAAAGCATGATTCTGGTCACTTTGGGGCTTCTTTCTCAAGGGAAGAGGAAGAAGTGCGCTTTTGGAGTCCTAGATTTTGTGCAGGGAGTCAGGTTCTGCTGTATGGAAAACAGAGATCTGGTCCTTGGCATTGTTCTTAGAGAAAGAAGTTTTAGCATTTCGGTGTTTTGAAGTTTTGGCGTTATGGAAGTTTTGGAACTATGTGTTGGCAGGCTGCAGGAAATCTGGGTCTGGCCTAAGAGGTGCTTCTCCAAGGAGGGAGAAAAGGATATGGTAATACTTGGATGCCTGAGGATGAATGCGTGTACATGTGGCGTGAATGTTGAGTGAAAATGTAATTCCCCTTTGTTTGTTTGTAAACCAATGTAATTGTAAATCCATTGTAGTTGCATAGAATCGGTATGTCTGTAGGTCCAATGTCATTCTTTGTCTAAATGTTTTTCTGTATTCTGATCTACCCTCTCACACTGGAAATTGCAATAAAAAGAACCAATGCTTTAAAGTTATTGAAAAGTCATTCATGACATAATTGGTGTCAGAAGTGGGATATTCCTCTCCAATGTGGGAAAGGTATTCATAACACCATGAACCATCTAGGACAGTGGTTCTCAACCTGGGGTCCCCTGATGTTTTTGGCCTACAACTCCCAGAAATCTCAGCCAGTTTATCAGCTGTTAGGATAACTGGGAGTTATAGGGGGACCCTAGATTGAGAACCACTGATCTAGGAGCTTGAAATCATCAGTGGAAACTCTCCTCTCAATCCTGCCTGCATCATAGGACTGATTGGTGAGGACGAGAGACAGGGCCTTCTCAGTGGTGGCCCCCTTAGGCTATGGAACTCACTCCCCAGGGATATTAGATTGTCTCCCTCCCTCCCGACTTACCGTAAAAAGGTAAAAACTTGGCTCTTTGAGCAAGCTTTTGAGATTGCAGCAGAATAGAAAACATGAAGCTAAGAATGATGAACATGGAATGGCCAGATGATGGGATTGGAAAACGTTTTAACAGGATGACAACGATGACTATATGTTTTAATGGTTTTTATATATGTTTTATAATATTATGTTGATTGTTTTAACTGCACTTTATGAATGCAGGAGATAGAATTGTGCCAGCCTGTAAACCCCCTTGAGTCACCATATGGTTGAAAAAGGCGGGCTATAAATATTGTAAAGAAATAAGTAAATTAATAGCGACCAATAGGCCTGGAGAACCCAGATCCCTGGAGAACGTACCACACCACCAGGAAGGAGGCCCTTGAAGAGGTTGGAGAGGCTGACACCCATCTTCTGCATCATGGTCCTAAGGAAGAGAAAGGCTTCATCCTTAAAATGTTGACTGCAGAAGCATCCTCCTCTCTGGGCCAAGGGATGGTCCCTTGACCAGTCATGCAGGAGAGCGGAAAGAGCGTGTCTGTATAAAAATGGGAAGGCCACACGCTCCCCTCTCCATCGCTACCCAAACCACTCTCTGCAAAGTTCTCTGGACACTCACCCAGGTGAGAGCTCGGAGTGAGTTACATTGGCCATGCTGTTCTCAACCACAAGCTTGGGCGCTCCGAACTCATCTTGCGCCATCCGAAGAAGGACATTGATGTAGACGTCCACACGAAGACGCAGAAAATCAGTCGGAGCCCCAGAAGACCTGGAATAGAAAAGGGAGGGGCATTGCTTTAGAAGACCAGAATGGGAATCAAGATACTCCAGGGCAATCTCTGTCCAAAGCTCTGTCCAAAAACCTTCGGAGAAGTAGACTCCACCACACTCCCAGGCAATCTGTTCATTTTCATAGAATGGTATGTTGATTTTTTTATTTTTTTCACAAAGGTTGGCTCATGAAGATGCCTTTTAGGTTCCCTTTTACTTCAGAAAAACAGATGCCCCTACTACATCACAATATAGAATCCATATTTTCCGCTTTGAACTGGATTAAATGGCAGTGTGGACACAGATAATCTAATTCAAAGGAGATAATGTAGATTTTATATGTCAGTGTAGAATGGACCTGAGAGAGGCATTTATTTATTTATTTATTTATTATTACGGTCGCTTATACCCCGCCTTTCTCACCCCGGGGGGGGGGGGGCCTCAGGGCGGCTTACACAAACAAGGCACAATTCGATGCCCACATTACATGACAACAAAAACATAACATCAGTAACAATAGCAATTATAGCAATGATAACAATTAACATAAGCAATCATTATTATCGGCAAAACATCCAAAAAACCCATAAAAGCAATTAAAACAATTAAAACAATAAAAGCAATACAAACCTCATTGCTCGTCAGCGTTTAACAGACTCATAGTTTAGGTTCTACTTTCCGCACATTGTCAGTCCTATCCATCTGGATTCCATATCTAATTGTCAGGATGCCCAAAGGCCTGGTCCCATAGCCATGTCTTTACCTTTCTCCTGAAGGCAAGGAGGGATGTTGATGTCCTGATTTCCCCCGGGAGTGAGTTCCACAGGTGGGGGGCCACCACTGAGAAGGCCCTGCTCCTCGTCCCCACCAGCCTCACTTGTGATAGTGGTGGGATCGAGAGCAGGGCCCCCCCAGATGATCTCAAATTCCGGGGTGGGACGTAGAGGGAGATACGTTCAGACAGATACACTGGACCGGAACAGTAAAGGGTTTTGTAGGTCAAAACCAGCACCTTGAATTGTGCTCGGAACTGGATTGACAGCCAGTGGAGCTGACACAACAAGGGAGTTGTGTGTTCCCTGTATGTCGCTCCGGTGAGCAGTCTGGCTGCCGCTCGTTGGACCAGTTGAAGTTTCCGAACAGTCTTCAAGGGCAACCCCACGTAGAGTGCGTTGCAGTAGTCTATACGGGATGTAACAAGAGCGTGGACCACTGTGGCTAGATCAGACTTCCCGAGGTACGGGTGCAACTGGTGCACAAGTTTTAATTGCGCAAAAGCTCTCCCGGCCACCGCTGAAACCTGAGGCTCCAGGCTCAGCGATGAGTCCAGGATCACTCCCAAGCTGCGAACCTGCGACTTCAGGGGGAGTGTAACCCCGTCTAGCACAGGCTGTAACCCTATACTCTGTTCGGCCTTATGACTGACCAATAGGACCTCTGTCTTGTCTGGATTCAGTTTCAATTTGTTAGCTCTCATCCAGTCCGACACAGCAGCAAAACACCGATTCAAGGTCTGGACAGCCTCCTTGGTGACAGGTGAGAAGGAGTGACAGAGATAACATTTCAGTCCGAAACTCCAAATAATCTCCCCCAGCGGCTTCATGTAGATGTTAAAAAACATTGGGGACAGAATTGAAGCCTGAGGGACTCCACATGACAACGGCTGTGGAGCCGAACAGGTGTCACCCAGCAACACCTTCTGGGACCGTCCCTCAAGAAAGGACTGGAGCCACTGCAAAGCAGTACCCCCAAGTCCCATATCTGTGAGGCGTCCCAGAAGAATACCATGATCGACAGTATCGAAGGCCGCTGAGAGGTCCAGCAGAACTAACAGGGACACACTCCCCCTGTCCAGCTCCCGGCGAAGATCATCTACCAAGGCGACCAAGGCTGTCTCAGTTCCATGTCCCGGTCTAAAGCCAGACTGTGCCGGATCTAGATAATCAGTGTCTACCAGAAATCCCTGGAGTTGTGTTGCCACCACACGTTCCATGACTTTGCCCAAGTAGGGAAGATTGGAAACTGGTCGATAGTTGTCTAATTGAGTGGGGTCCAGTGATTAAGGGATAGCAAGAAGAAAGAGCCTGAGAACCAGGAGATGCCAATAAGTTAGACAAAAAATGGAAAGTAGGTAATATAGTTCTTTATTTACACAGAACTTTTCGCACCTTCTTGTTAATAAGATTTAAATCTTTTTTTACTATCATATTTTTGATACTCGTGCACACATATCTCTATTTTTTATGCTTACTTGAAGTATATCATGTATCCAATCATAGCTTATGATGTTAGTAAATTGATGTTCTGACAGTATGAACCTGCTGTTTAAAATGGAATATTCTGCCAGACTGGATTAGGAGGAGAACCCCCAGCTTGGTCCACTGCTGCGGAAGAGACAATAAATAGCTGATGGAGTGACTTACTGTTGATTTTGTGATGTTTATGAGCACCACAGTTGGCCTATATCAACATCACAGGATTTCCCCTAGGTTTGCTTGCTTGCTTTCAGCTACTGCCTAAACATTTAATAACATAGGGATAGGTAATTGTGGATCCCGAGGAAGAGGAATCCCAAACCATTCCTTTCTGCTCACCTGGCCTTCTCGGGTGCAGCACCTGGACTATTGCCCAGGAGTTCCATTTTGCAAGGGAAGGTCAGTTGGAGCACACCACCTGGCAGGGGTTCCAGCTTGAGTCCAGACACGTCGGCATTCACAATCTTCCATCTAGAAAGTGAGAGAGAGTTTGGGCAGAGTCAGAATTGGAAACTGTGGCGGGAAGTTTTATGCGCATAAATGCTCTGCTATGAACCACACAAAGGAGGTACAGTCCACCCTCCACCTTCACTGGGGTTAGGGGCATAGGACCCCATGGAGGTGAAACAATAAGAGGACGAACACCTCCCTAGGAAATTCTAGGCTTTCCAGCATGACTCTGGGGACAAGCTCTGCTGGAAGTTGATCATAGCATTGAAAGGCCAAGGTGTTCTCTCTAGAAATCTCTAGGTCCTTCCATGAGAATGGACAAAGTTGACCATGGAGTTGTACTGGGATATATGGACAGTGTATAAGGGGATTAATAGAGAAACAGTCAGAAGGGAGGGGAAAGAAAATGCAGTCATCTCCATTGGTACCATAGACACACCACAATGGCCCCTGGTGATCAGTGGGGAGATAAAAACTCGGATCTCATCACTTAAAAATGGTAAGGCCCCAGGGCCAGATCAAATACCCCCCGGATTTCTACAAAATAACATCTCGTGGTGGACGGCCTTCCTAGCCCCCCTCTTCACACACATCAACCACACAGCCTTAATTCCTGCCTCATGGTCAAAATCTACTTTAATCCCGATATTTAAAAAGGGGGATAAAAACGATCCAGCGAACTACCGCCCTATCAGTTTACTCTCGGTGGTGGGCAAACTCTATGCTCGCCATTTATATAGCAAGTTTCTAGACTGGTTAGACTCAGAAAAAGTAATAGGTGAGGAACAGGCAGGCTTTAGAAAAGGGAGGTCTACCGTAGACCATTGTATTGTGTTAAGCCACCTAGCAGAAAAATACCAAGCCCCTCCCTACAAAGGACTATTTACCGCGTTTATAGATCTAAAAGCTGCCTTCGACTCTATTCCAAGAATCTTAAATTTCACCCACAAAGGGAATCATCTCCTTCCCTGGATAGAGTGCCATTTTGCCGTCACCTCTTCGTTCACTTGCTTCTGACTCTTTGTGATCTCATGGACCCGCCCATGCCAGAGCTCCCTGTCCTTCGTGGCCTTTCCCAGTTCCTTCAAAGTCAAGCCAGTCACTTCAAGGATACCATCCACCCATCTTGCCCTTGAACCCAGCTTGTACATCTGGCAACTCTCCCTCCATGTATTGCTGGAGTCTACCTCACAGGATCTTGAGCATTTCCTTACTGGCCAGCTCCCCTACATAGTTTTATATATTTTATTCATCCATTGAACTGGTGCTCCACCTTGTTCCCAGTATAACTTACTTAAGCCGATTCGGGAGATGTTCAAGCAGACCTTTCTTGTCTTCCAAGGCATTTCCAGGCAGACCTTTCTTGCCTCCCAAGGCACCTCCAAGCAGATCTCTTCTTTTCTGCCCTAAGAGATTACTAAACAGACCTCCTTGGTTGTCTCCCAAGAGTTCTGTGAGAGGCCCATCGTAGCTGGAGACCGAAGGGAATACTGTAGAAAGTTGATCCCATTTTGAGATGGAAAGTCAACAAAGTAAAACTATGTCCTACCATTATTCACCACCATGACTACTGTTACCCCCTTTTCCTCCCCAATGCTGTGTTGCCTTTGGCTAAACTGACTCCTGACTTTATAGCCAAACCTTACTCCATTTCTGTCCCATCATCAATTATATGTAAATGGGACATGAGGTCTGTACAACAAGGGCATATATTTAGTGGCATAGAGGCAGGACTTGAAGCTTGGCATTGCCAGGTTAATGGCACAGGTATTCCCTTGCAATGAATGATGATGATTGGCACTGTTCATAGTGCCAAGAAAAGACATGGAAGGTTCCAACACACTGCAGATAAAGACTCTGTTCCTTCTCTGGACCAATCACTCCTCTTCTACTGAGTAAACAAGGCTTCACCTGAGTTTTGACTTTTCCTTGATTTTACCAATAATATGTGCCTTTCATTCTTCAGACATGTCTTTTTCAGATTTTAGATCTCATAGGAAATAAGGAGGATTACTTAATTCAGATAGGGTACAACCTACATATCTTCTTGAACTTACCATAGGAATGTGAAACTACAGATAGAAACAACAACTATTGAAATGAATGACCTCTGGAGATAGACTAATGCTGTAGGATCTAGGAAATGCCTAGCGGAAAAATATCTCTAGCATTTCTAGGTTCTCCAGCATGAGAACGTACAGTAGAAGCGAATCATGGACTCATGCTGGAGTACCTAGAAAATGCCTAATGAGAATACCTCTCTAGAATTTCTAGCTCTTCTACTGAAGAAGAAACATGTGGATGACTTAGTAAATGTCTAGAATTTCATCGGTTCTTAATTTTTGATTCTCCAGGTGTTTTGAACTTTGGTCCAGCATTCCAGGTCCTCCAGCATGACTCTGGATTTTGAAAACAAACAAATGGATGACGAAAGGGAGAAATGTGTCAAGAGAAAGAAGGAGTCTGAATCAAACCCTGGTAATGATCTTTTTCCATCTTAAAATGTATATGGTCACTGTGAAAGAAAGACTATGAATACCCAGAATAGGTATCTATATTAACTTATGGACCCATCGGCAAAACTCTAACTCTGGAATACAATCAGACTCATGAGCCATGTGGGGGGATTGGCTATAGGGAGGGATTGCCTATAATAATGCAGATTGAATCTCATTGAACTGAATTATATGACTCGATACTGCGCTATAATCCAGTCCATTGCAGTTAATCTGAAACAGGATTAAATGGTAGTGTAGGTGGGGCCATGGACTCATGCTGAAGGGCTTAGAAAATATCTAGAGGGAACATCTCATTAGGATTTACTGACCTTCAATAGTCAACCTCCAGTGGAAGCATCTCATAGGATCTCACTGGAGGGACTAGAAAATTCCTAGGGAGAATGTATTTTTTCAATTGCAGCTCACAAAAAAACACAAGAACATATTTTGTGGATATGGGATTGAACAGTATGTCATAAGTGGTTTGTCTGAAACATCACAGACTTACACACTACACATACCAGTTCAATGCCATATTCACGACTATGGGTGCAACCAACACATTCCAGGGATTTGCTGTTTGGGGAGGCCAATGAATTGCAAGTCCTTCACAGAACTATTAATCCCAGGATTCTGTAGGATGGAGCCAGGGCAGTTAAGGATGACTCAAAATGGAATGAATGTATGGTGTGAAATGTAGATTAGTACAAGTAGGTTCAGGAATTCAGGAGAAGCGTCAACATTGTGATGGGCCCAAGTAATGTGAGTGCAAACTAGAGGAGACCTATTTTGGTAAGACAAAGTCTACTTGGGACCCATAATAGGATACGGGCCATGGCAACCCGGGCATTTGGACAGCAGATCCATTGAAATCTCTATGAGGATCTGAAAGGCAGCTTGAGTAAGTCATAAATGGAATTTCACAACACGTACACAGCTTTGGTGCATCTATACTGTAGAATGAATGCAGATTAACAAAACATTTCCTGCCATGGTTCAGTCTTATGGAGTCACGGCAGTTGTAGTTTTAGAAGGCCTTTAGCCTTCCCTGCCAAAGAATGTGGGCGTCTCACCAAATTGCAGATATCATGGATTGGGTCATGCCAGATGAAGTGGTATCAAGTTGTATTAAATCTATGGTGTAGATCGATCCTGAGACATCCACTGGAAATATAGTCAATTGCCTTGAGATTATTTTTTTTAAATGTCAAGATTATTTTATGAACATTTCATTTTTGTTAATGAAAGAGAGTACCCTATCATCTATCTATCTATCTATCTATCTATCTATCTATCTATCTATCTATCTATCTATCTATCTATCTATCTATCATCTCCCAATATAAAAAATGAAAGAAATACAAATACTGACGTGCTAAATGGTTGTAACGAAGCTCGTCTGTCGCGGGGCGTGCTCTTTGCGCCACAGCTTGTTGGAAGGGCTGGAGGCTGCACAGAAGAAGGACGGTCCAAACCTTGAGCATCTTGACCTGAGGAAATATGCATCCTGGAGTTGTAATGGTACCCAGGCCCATCTAGCCCATCTCCTTCTGCCAGGCAGGATTCCACAGTGCAACCCTCCCGACAGATGGCCATAATTCAGCCTCTTCTTCTGAACCTCCAGAGAAGGAAGGAGGCTCCACAAAGCTCCCAGGCACCAGATTCCCCTGGAGAACACCTTGGACCCTCAGGAAGATCTTCCTAATATTCAATTGGGATTTCTTTTCCTGGAGTCTGACTATATGGGGTGTCTACACTGTAGAATAAATGCAGTTGGACACCACTGTAATTGCAGTAGCTCAACACCATGGAAGCTGTAGTTTTACAAGGTCTTTCACTTTCTCTGCCAAGGATCTTTGGTTTTTCACCAAATGTCAACTCTCAGAATACAAAAATAACTAAATTAACTCAATGTATATATTGCAAATACACATAGAATCATAGAATCATAGAATCATAGAATCAAAGAGTTGGAAGAGACCTCATGGGCCATCCAGTCCAACCCCATTCTGCCAAGAATCAGGAATATTGCATTCAAATCACCCCTGACAGATGGCCATCCAGCCTCTGCTTAAAAGCTTCCAAAGAAGGAGCCTCCACCACACTCTGGGGCAGAGAGTTCCACTGCTGAATGGCTCTCACAGTCAGGAAGTTCTTCCTCATGTTCAGATGGAATCTCCTCTCTTGTAGTTTGAAGCCATTGTTCCGCGTCCTAGTCTCCAGGGAAGCAGAAAACAAGCTTACTCCCTCCTCTCTGTGACTTCCTCTCACATATTTATCCATGGCTATCATATCCCCTCTCAGCCTTCTCTTCTTCAGGCTAAACATGCCCAGCTCCTTTAGCCACTCCTCATAGGGCTTGTTCTCCAGACCTTTTATCATTTTAGTCGCTCTCCTCTGGACACATTCCAGCTTGTCAATATCTCTCTTGAATTGTGGTGCCCAGAATTGGACACAATATTCCAGATGTGGTCTAACCAAAGCAGAATAGAGGGGTAGCATGACTTCCCTAGATCTAGACACTATGCTCCTATTGATGCAGGCCAAAATCCCATTGGCTTTTTTTGCCGCCACATCACATTGTTGGCTCATGTTCAACTTTTTGTCCACGAGGACTCCAAGATCTTTTTCACACGTACTGCTCTCAAGCCAGGCATCCCCCATTCTGTATCTTTGCATTTCGTTTTTCCTGCTAAAGTGGAGTATCTTGCATTTGTCACTGTTGAACTTCATTTTGTTAATTTTGGCCCATCTGTCTAATCTGTCAAGATCGTTTTGAATCCTGCTCCTGTCCTCTGGACTATTGGCTCTCCCTCTCAATTTGGTGTCGTCTGATCCTGCCTTCTAGCCCTTCATCTAAGTCATTAATAAAGATCCTGAACAGGACCGGGCCCAGGACGGGACCCTCCTGATGGCACTCCGCTCGTCACTTCTTTCCAGGATGAAGAGAAGCATTGGTGAGCACCCTCTGGGTTCGTCCATTTAACCAATTCCAGATCCACCTCACCGTAGTTTTGCCTAGCCCACATTGGACTAGTTTCCTTGCCAGAAGGTCATGGGGGACCTTGTCAAAGAAGGCCTTCCTGAAATCCAGGGACGCTACATCCACGGCATTCCCTGCATGACGCATAAGGAGAAGCATCAACATTGTAATGGGTCCAAGTAATGTGAGTGCAAACTAGAGGAGACCTATTTTGGTAAGACAAAGTCTACTTGGGACCCATAATAGGATACGGGCCATGGCAACCCGGGCATTTGGACAGCAGATCCATTGAAATCTCTATGAGGATCTGAAAGGCAGCTTGAGTAAGTCATAAATGGAATTTCACAACACGCACACAGCTTTGGTGCATCTATACTGTAGAATGAATGCAGATTAACAAAACATTTCCTGCCATGGTTCAGTCTTATGGAGTCACGGCAGTTGTAGTTTTAGAAGGCCTTTAGCCTTCCCTGACAAAGAATGTGGGCGTCTCACCAAATTGCAGATATCATGGATTGAGTCATGGCAGATGAAGTGGTATCAAGTTGTATTAAATCTATGGTGTAGATCGATCCTGAGACATCCACTGGAAATATAGTCAATTGCCTTGAGATTATTTTTTTAAAATGTCAAGATTATTTTATGAACATTTCATTTTTGTTAATGAAAGAGAGTACCCTATCTATCTATCTATCTATCTATCTATCTATCTATCATCTCCCAATATAAAAAATGAAAGAAATACAAATACTGACGTGCTAAATGGTTGTAACGAAGCTCGTCCGTCGCGGGGCGTGCTTTTTGCGCCACAGCTTGTTGGTAGTGATGGAGGCTGCACAGAAGAAAGACGGTCCAAACCTTGAGCATCTTGACCTGAGGAAATATGCATCCTGGAGTTGTAATGGTACCCAGGCCCACCTAGCCCATCTCCTTCTGCCAGGCAGGATTCCACAGTGCAACCCTCCCGACAGATGGCCATTATCCAGCCTCTTCTTATGAACCTCCAGAGAAGGAAGGAGGCTCCACCAAGCTCCCAGGGACTAGATTCCCCTGGAGAACACCTTGGACCCTCAGGAAGCTCTTCCTAATATTCAATTGGGATTTTTTTCCTGCAGTCTGACTAGATGGGGTGTCTACACTGCAGAATAAATGCAGTTGGATACCACTGTAATTGCAGTAGCTCAACACCATGGAAGCTGTAGTTTTACAAGGACTTTCTCTGCCAAGGATCTCTGGTTTTTCAACAAATGTCAACTCTCAGAATACAAAAATAACTAAATTAACTCCATGTATATATTACAAATACACATATCAAAAAAACTGTCACATTCACATTAAGTAGAAACAACTGGTTCTTCTCTTGAAGTATACAACAAAGTCTTCGTATTGTCGAAGGCTTTCATGGCTGGAATCATTAGGTTCTTGTGGGTTTTTTCGGGCTATAGAGCCATGTTCTAGAGGCATTTCTCCTGACGTTTCGCCTGCATCTATGGCAAGCATCCTCAGAGGTGTGAGGTCTGTTGGAACTAGGAAAAATGGGTTTATATATCTGTGGAATGGCTGGGGTGGGGCAAGGAGCTCTTCCCTGCTGCAGTTAGGTGTGAATGTTTAGCTGATCACCTTCATTAGCATTTGAAGGCTTGCCTGAGCCTGGGAAAATCTGTTGCTGGGAGGTGTTAATCTGTGCCTGGTTTTTTCCTCTCTGCTGTTTAGCTGTTATAATTTTAGAGTTTTTTAATACTGGTAGCCAGATTTTGTTCATTTTCATGGTCTCTTCCTTTCTGTTGAAATTGTCCACATGCTTGTGGATTTCAATGGCTTCTCTGTGTAGTCTGACATGGTGGTTGTTGAGAAAATGTCCTGTTCTTTATTACATATGAGTAAACTCCAGTAGTCACATGAATTGACTCCAACCTGCAACCGGTTTCGACTCACAAGAGCCTTCGTCAGGCGGCTGGGTTCAAATCATCAAAAAAAGCTCAACTTTTAAGGTGAGAAATTCACCAACCGTCTTCTGGAAGGGTGGATCCTAAGGGGACATAGATAGTGGAGCTATTCTTGGTTGATCAATATATCCTGCAAGGAGTTTTATTCTGTGGCGAGTAACTCTCAGAATACCACAGCATTGAGCCAAGTTTAAGCGATGTCAATCTGCATGAATTATGCCATGTAAAGGAAGCCTAAATGTAAATTTCATGGAGACAATGAGGGTTTTCAACATTGAACCAGCAATTTACATGAGAAGAAAATCCCACAAATGTTCATTTTCACTCCCGTTGTGATTATATTTTATACCGGATCACCCAAAGCCAGATTTTCATATCCAAATCCATTCCTGCTTAACCATCTAGCAAGAGATTGAACGCAAATTATGTTGAATATAACATATACACAAATTAATACCTAGCCCTTGAAAGATAAGTATAGAGTTGGGAAATCAGACTGATTGGTTCGTTTTGGGAGAAGCAACCTGAGCTCCCTTTGCAGGCCCGTAGCCAGGATTTCATTTCGGGGGGGGGGGGGGGGGGCTAAAAAATTTTCAGGGGGGGTTTTGGGGGGGGTGAGTTTCGGGGGGGGGGCTGAGTCTGAGTGAAAGAGGGTCTAGCCTAGCAAACCTTTTGTATCATTACCCCAATACCCCCATATATATGGGATATATTGAGTATGGTGATCAGATCATGATATGAATAAACATAACAGTTTAAATAATGCACCAGTAAGGCCTTTTCGCGAACCACCATGAGAATTTCGGGGGGGGGGGCTGAAGCCCCCCGAGCCCCCCCCCCCCTGGCTACATGCCTGTCCCTTTGGATCCTTACCTTACTCACCTGTTGGCTTTGCAAGGTGTCCCCAAGGTGTTCTCCTCTGTGGAGGAAGGTATTGAGAGCCAAGAGCCTATGTCCCTTATATAGTAAATCTATACATCAGCAATGAGGAAAACCCTCTTTGTGGGAAACCCATGACATTTGCTTGGCTATAAAATAGCAATTACTGTCTGCAATGCAAATATTTATACATTTGAAAAGGTTGGCCAATTGTTATGCAAGAACATATGGAACACACCTCAGCAGGGGCACTTGATCCAGGATTGATCTGGGATGCCAGTTTCCAGTGGAGAGTGTCAATGACATTGACAAAGCAGAACAATATCAAGATCTTGGCTTTTCTTCAGTCAGTGACTGGAACAGAGATAGAATTAATGCAGATAAGTTTCAGTATAGAAATGGACGTTGGCCATTGATATCATGTTCACTCACATCAAACCCATCAGATCCGTAATGCAACATTCACACAGAGGATCCCACATCTAATTGTTATTCCCAGAGTGGACCCAATGGATCAGTGGTTCTTAAAGTGTGCTCTGCGGAGCCCTTGGGGTTCTGCGAAGCATATTATGTATGAGTCTCAAAAGGCCACCAAAAGCCTTTTCTCTTTACTTCCCTCACCACCAAAAACCTTTTCGTTTCTCCTCCCCCACTGCCAAAAGCCTTTTCTCCTCATCCCCCTTTTTTACTTATCTCTATCACCATCCTCTATCTCTATCATCATGCAAGGATGTGCGGGGCTTGAGGAATTCAAAGCTGGGGTGAAAATTGCTGGAAGAAACATTAACAACCTCAGATATGCAGATGACACCACTCTGATGGCCGAAAGCGAGGAGGAGCTGAGGAGCCTTCTAATCAAGGTGAAAGAAGAAAGCGCAAAAGCCGGGTTGCAGCTAAACATCAAAAAAACCAAGATTATGGCAACAAGAATGATTGACAACTGGAAAATAGAGGGAGAAACCGTGGAGGCTGTGACAGACTTTGTATTTCTAGGTGCAAAGATGAGTGCAGATGCAGACTGTGGCCAGGAAATCAGAAGACGCTTACTTCTTGGGAGGAGAGCAATGTCCAGTCTCGATAAAATAGTGAAGAGTAGAGACATCAGACTTGCAACAAAGATCCGCCTAGTCAAGGCCATGGTCTTCCCTGTAGTAACCTACGGATGTGAGAGATGGACATTAGGGAAGGCTGAGAGAAGGAAGAGAGATGCTTTTGAGCTGTGGTGTTGGAGGAAAGTGCTGAGAGTGCCTTGGACTGCGAGAAGATCCAACCAGTCCATCCTCCAGGAAATAAAGCCCGACTGCTCACTGGAGAGAAAGATACTAGAGACAAAGTTGAAGTACTTTGGCCACATCATGAGGAGACAGGAAAGCCTAGAGAAGGGAATGATGCTGGGGAAAGTGGAAGGAAAAACGAAGAGGGGCCGACCAAGGGCAAGATGGATGGATGGCATCCTTGAAGTGACTGGACTGACCTTGAGGGAGCTGGGGGTGGTAACGGCCGACAGGGAGCTCTGGCGTGGGCTGGTCCATGAGGTCACGAGGAGTCGGAGACGACTGAACGAATGAACAACAACATCACCATCCTCACTTCTTTCACCGTCAAAATCTTTTTTGGGTTGTTGTAGGTTTTTCCGGGCTATAGGGCCATGTTCTAGAGCAGTGTTTCTCAACCTTCTTAATGCCACGACCCCTTAATACAGTTCCTCATGTTGTGGTGACCCCCAAACATAAAATCATTTTTGTTGCTGTAATTTTGCCACTGTTATCAATTGTAATGCAAAGATGTGTATTCACTGGACCAAATTTGGCACAAATATCCAATACACACAAATTTGAATACCGGTGGAGTTGGGGGGGGGGGTTGATTTTGTCATTTGGGAGTTGTAGTTGCTGGGATTTATAGTTCACTTACAATCAAGGAGCATTCTGAACTCCACCAATGATGGAATTGAACCAAACTTAGCACTCAGAACTTCAATGAGCAACAGGAAAAAAACTGGAAGGGTTTGGTGGGCATTGACCTTGAGTTTGGGAGATGTAATTCACTTACATCTGGAGAGCATTGTGGACTCAAACAATGATGGATCAGGACCAAACTTGGCACGAATACTCAATATACCCAAAAGGGAACACTGGTGGGGTTTGGGGGAAATAGAACTTGACATTTGGGAGTTGTAGTTGTTGGGATGTATAGTTCACCTACAATCAAAGAGGATTCTGAACCCTACCAACTATAGAATTGGGCTAAACTTCACACACAGAAACCCCATGACCAACAGAAAATATTGTTTTTTCTGATGGTCTTTGGTGACCCCTCTGACATCCCCTTGTGACCCCTCCAGGGGTCCCGACCCTCAGGTTGAGAAACACTGTTCTAGAGGCATATTTTCTTTTTTCCTTGCCTCCCTCTCTGTGGAAAGCCTTTTTCCGTTGCCTCCTTCCCTGCCAAAAGCCTTTTATCCTAGCCTCCCTTGCCACCAATAGCTCTTTATCCCCACCTCCATCACTATCAAAAACATGTTTTTCCTAACCTCCCTCACCATCCTCACCGCCCTCACCACCCAAAGCCTTTTCTTCTTGCCTCCATTACTGCCAAATGCCTTTTCTCCTTGCCTCCTTCTCCACCATAGCCTTTCCCCCTTGCCTCCCTCACTGCCAAATGCCCTTTTTTCTCACCTCCCTTGCCAGGAGAGCCTTTTATCCTCATCTCCCTCTCTGCCAAAAGTCTTTTTTTCCTCACCTTCCTCACTGCCAAAAATCTTTTCTCCTTGCCTCCCTCGTACGAAAAGCCTTTTCTCCTCACCTCCCTTGCCACCTAAACCCTTCTTTCCTTGCCTCCCTCAGTAAGAATACTTTTGTAAAACTTCTGAAACATTTATTTTATTGATCACACATCCCTAGTATGTATGTATGTATGTATGTATGTATGTATGTATGTAGTCAATTGGCTGATTTCCTATCAGCTCCCACGTCCACACACGTTGTTGTTGTTGTTGTTCATTCGTTCAGTCGTCTCCGACTCTTCATGACCTCATGGACCAGCCCACGCCAGAGCTCCCTGTCAGCCCCAGCTACTTCAAGGTCAGTCCAGTCACTTCAAGGATGCCATCCATCCATCTTGCCCTTGGTTGGCCCCTCTTCCTTTTGCCTTCTACTTTCCCCAGCATCATTGTCTTCTCCAGGCTTTGCTGTCTCCTCACGATGTGGCCAAAGCACTTCAACTTTGTCTCTAGTCTCCTTCCCTCCAGTGAGCAGCCGGGCTTTCTTTCCTGGAGGATGGACTGGTTGGATCTTCTCGCAGTCCAAGGCACTCTCAGCACTTTCCTCCAACACCACAGCTCAAAAGCATCTCTCTTCCTTGGCTCAGCCTTCCCTAAGGTCCAGCTCTCACATCCGTAGGTGGCTACAGGGAATACCATGGCTTTGACTAGGCAATGGATCTTTGTTGCCAGTCTGATGTCTCTACTCTTTACTATTTTATCGAGATGGGTCATTGCTCTCCTCCCAAGAAGGAAGCGTCTTCTGATTTCCTGGCCACTGTGACTTAATCTTGCTGTGACTTAATCTTGCTGGATCCACCAAAGGCCCTCCCTCCAATGACATTCCAGGTGACAGAGAACGTTGTCAAAACACCCTGATAGGTTTTTAAACTATTTGATTGGCAATCCCTACCAGTGGGCTCCATAAACACAATACTTCCCACCACCCAAGTGAATGCTTCCATATCTGGACAATGTAATCCTAGATTTTATATATTTTATCCACCATGGATATTTCAGTGTTTTCTACTCTTTCCGTTGGTGCTCAATTTGCATGATTCTGCCCCCTCTCTATCCCATAATATTTATTTATTATTTATTTATTTTGAGTTTTTATAACCCGGCCTTCTCGACCTCTGAAGAGGGACTCAGGCCGGTTGACAACAGGGAATTCATACACAATAAGCTAAAACATATTAATATCATACTACGTTAATATATACATTAAAATACAGATTAAATAATTACATAAAGCCAAGTCGTCAAGGTAAATCACAAATTCATACCCCGCGTGTTCATCAAATCTTTCTATGTAATTATTTTCCAAGATGCTCCAAATTTCTGAGACCACTGTAACTCTCCACAACAATGGATCTTGACCAAATTTGGCACACAACTCCCCCCCCCCCCCCATCCCCATGACAAAGAAAACACACTGGAGAGGTTTTGGACAGATTCTCTGAGTTATAGTTAAACAACATCCAGAGACCACACTGAACCTGCCAATGGTAGATCTCAGCCAGACTTGGCACACATACCCTACATGCCCAACTTGGAATACCTTGAATTCTTGGAATTGTAATTTACCTAAACTCACCACTGTGAACCCAACTGACTATAGAACTGTACCAAACATGACACATATACCCAACATGGCCAACTTTGAATACTGGTGAGGTGTGTGGGTGATTGACCCATAAATTTAGACATTTTAGTTCACCCACAATCAAAGAACACTAATTGTAACCAATGATTAATCTGGACTAAACTTGGCACACATACCCAACTTTGAATATTGGTCAGAGTTTAGGGGGAATTCACCTTCAATTCTGGGTGTTGTCATTCACCCTCTTTCAGAGAGCACTGAGATCTGGACCAAAGTTGGCACGCAGACCCAACATGGCCAACTCTGAATATTAGTAAAGTTTGGAAGAGTTGGCTCACGAATTAGAAAACTGTAATTCACCTACAATCAAATAACACTGTGAACTCAACCAACAATGGATCAGAACAACAGTTGGTACATACCCAACATGGCCAACTTTGAATAGTGATCATAGAATCATGGAATCATAGAATCAAAGAGTTGGAAGAGACCTCCTGGGCCATCCAGTCCAACCCCCTGCCAAGAAGCAGGAATATTGCATTCAAATCACCCCTGACAGATGGCCATCCAGCATCTGTTTAAAAGCTTCCAAAGAAGGCTCCTCCACCACACTCCGGGGCAGAGAGTTCCACTGCTGAATGGCTCTCACAGTCAGGAAGTTCTTCGTCATGTTCAGGTGGAATCTCCTCTCTTGTAGTTTGAAACCATTGTTCCGTGTCCTAGTCTCCAAGGAAGCAGAAAACAAGCTTGCTCCCTCCTCCCTGTGGCTTCCTCTCACATCTTTACACATGAATACAGATGATGATGATGATAGTTGCAGTTTATCCATGTTCTACAAGAAAGAGGTGAAGAACTCATGGACTGTAATTAAAAATTGCTGATGAGACTTGAGACAAATGATGAACGTATTGAACTATTTGAACTATTTGGACTATTGGCACAGACAGACATACTCTCACTCCTTTGCAGGTATACATTTCTAATGCTTTGGAAATTGGGTTAGCAGGAAGTTACTGGTGACTACTTGATTTTATATGTTTTTTAATGATTTTTATATTAAATGTTAAATGTTTTTAATTGTGTTTATGTCCGTCATGGCATCAAATTGCTGCCAATCTGAAAGCTGCCTTGAATCGCCTTCAGGCTGAGAATGGCAGCATAGAAATCCCGTAAAGAACTACATTCATTCTGCAGAGGAGATGCACCTGAAGTCTTACCAAGCCAATGGCTTGAAAACTGTATTGCCCATTCTTTTAGATAAAATAAATAAATAACTTTATTAAGAACCCGCCCTATCTCCGCTAAGGGACTGAGGGCAGCTTCCAAACAAGGAAGGCAAATAGTCAATGCCATAAAAATAATACAAGCACGCCAAATCAAACAATATATAAAACAACTCATAAAACATCCAAACAGTGATAGTATTATTAAATGCACATATTAATACACACATTAAATAAGTTTTGACACCATAATAAATATTTAAACAGGTAAAATGCATTTAAGTTATAAAAGCCTGCCAAGCCAGGGTGGATTACTAGCTTCCAGGTGAGGTGGGATCTTAAGATGATCTAGTCCTCCTCCCAGGGCTGTAGCCAGAAAAAAATTTCGGGGAGGGTTGACAATTTCGGGGGGGGGGGGCTTGAAAATTTTGGGGAGGGTTGAAAATTTGGGGGTGCGGTGGGGTTGAAACCTGCCTCCTAGCTCACGCTGAAGCAAAGAGCACAGCAGGGGCAGAGCAGCCTTCAATAGCCTGTAGCTCCGCCCCTGTCAACCACCTCCACCAAGTCTGGCCTCCTTAATGAGAGCATTCAACACACACACACCCAACTTGGTTGCTTCACTACATCAGCTATTGCTGCAAGTAATGACAGTGTGAATAAATTGTCAATATTTGCTTGAGATAGTGCTTACAGTTCTGGAGGGACTCTTAATTTTTTGCATCTCATAGACTTAGCATGGGGATTTGGTTAACCAGTTAAAATTCATGAGTAAACCAGGTTTTTTAAAAAAATCTGAAACATTTCGGGGGGGGGGGGTTGAACCCCTAAAACCACCCCCTCGCTACAGGCCTGCCTCCTCCTCTCCATAAGCCGAAGTGCAGAGGTACACTTTTAAAAGTTTTTTTTAAAGGAGAGGAGGAAAGCAACCGTTTTTATTTCTTTGGGAAGGGAAATCCTGTTGCATATCAGCCTGTTTATCCTGTGATTATGTCTGATGTTCATGTTGATAGTCATGATGAGAATGGGGATGATGTTCATGAAGAGAATAGGGATGTTGATTCGTTTCCTGGACCAGGGTCTGGAGAATTTGGGGACGAGGGACCTGAATGGAGTTGAACAGAGAGGCCAGAGAGGCCTGAATTGTTACAAGAGGATTCCCAAGGTCCTGGGCTTGGGAAAGGCCTTTCACCACAGTTCCCTGGTCAGCTATATGAGAATGAAGGTAGCTTGGACGGACCAGATTCAGGAGTTAATGAAACTGTTATGGCCAGAGTTAACTTCACACTCGCACAGCCTCAGCGCGTTCCAGCAGCTTTCCTCCTGCTCAGCACTTTTCAGTCTTCTGCTTCTAAAGTAGACACTTGAGCACATGCCCGGCCATTATCCAGTTTTTACCATTGTCTTTCCCCCAGTTTAGATGATATTACAGACTCACAGACTCACCACAGTACACAGTATCTTGTCCAAGTAGACAGGTTCTTTTATAGTCTTTGACGAATAACATCACAATAGCACAACATCAAAGGAAAAGGGGAATATACATTGTACATGGTTTCCTTATATACAATACATTTACAATACATTTACTCCTTGATTGGTTACCAACTAATTGACCCAACCCAAACCCAGGATTGCGTCATAGACAATCACTCTGAGTAGGCAAAAACACACTTCCCAAATGATTCTCCACATACAATCAATGCATACACAGCATTCCCAACAGAAACCCATTAGCTCATTAGCAGTGCATGACTCAGTGCATAGTAAAACCTAACAGAAACCTTAAACAGGAAAAGAAGTTTTAGTAAAAGAGGTAGTCAAAGCAGCAATTAAGACACTCAGCTCAGATTCAACAGAAGTTAGACAGTAAACTGAAACTTAGAAAGAATTCATTCCTAGTAGTTTTCGAGTCAGGGAAGAGTTTATAATTATGTGTGAGAGATGATTGCTTCAGTTGAGGCATCATCAGGACAACGTTGGGACAACACCAAGTTTCATGCACAACGGTTTGCCTAGCTCATGTTCTGTCAATGGGATATGCTGCTGTATTGTTCATGGATTCAAGTGTTCATGGATTTTCTTGGAGTCTTTGTTCCTGTCTTCCATTGTATCTGATGAACTAAACTGCATATTTTTAAACTTTGGATTACTTTTTACAGCTTTGGCTACATATATTCTTAAATAAACTGCTTGCTGATATTACCCAGATGGTGTGGTGTTTAAAGACAGAGGTGATTCTGCTCTGGAGTGCAACAGTTCCAGAGGCAAAGGTGATCATGGAGAAGGCCCCCTCTCTCGTTCCCACCAACCACACTTGAGACGGAGGTGAGACCAAGAACATGGCCTCCTCTGCTGATTGCAGTGGCCAAGCTGGTTTATAAAGGGAGATGTGGTTTCTCAAGTAGCCTGGACTCAAACCATTTGGGGCTTTATAGGTAATAATGAGCGCTTTGTATTTAGACGGGAAACAGACCTACAACCAGGGGAGTCATTGGGCCATTTGTCATGTTAAGGAATTTAAAAGTGGAGGTGGGTGCTTCCTCAACCAGGCATCCCCAAGAAAAGGTGGATTTGAGGGACAATGGAGGAGAAGTTCCTTTGTTCAACTTAACACAACTTTTTGATCCAGGATTTGCTAACTATCAAAGCCACTGAACATTCCAGGTTGGGTCTACACTGCCCTATATCCCAGGATCTGATCACGGATTATCTGCTTTGAACTGGATGGTATGAGTCTACACTGTCAGATAATAGTGTAGAAGATACTCTGGGATCTGATCTTGGGATATAAAGGAATACGGTTCCAGCCTCAGATTCAACCTAGCAACCAAAATTTCACACAAAAATAGACAAAGCAAATTATACAAAATATTGTTCAGCAGGTTCCCGGGTGTTCCAAAAAGTGCAGAAGATGACAGGTCACCTGCCTACAATGTTACAAAACAAAAGCTAAACAAAACGGAATTGGCAACAATTCAGCAAATAATGACTGTATTAGAATCTCCTTGAGGAAAGAGGGTGGAATATAAATAAAGTTTTATTACTATTATTATTAAAGTTGTAGAAATGTTTGCTTTGGTATCTCAGGAAGTTTCTGAGATCTTTATGAAAGGTGTGTGAATCGGTGGATCTTTGTTTGACCAGTTGGTGAACTTCTGCATGAAGGCACCATTTGTACCAATCAACCATCAATACTAGGCTTGGTTGATCAATAAACAAAATGGTTCAAAACTCGTTTTTCAAAACAAAATTTTCAGAACATTCCGAATGTTCCAAAATTTCCAAATCGCTTCGTTAATTGCTGATGTGATTGCGCAATACACGAAAAACAGCAAATGGCACTGGGCAAATTTCAGGGGATTCTCTCTCGCTCTCATTTTTAGACCAATCCTGATGAAACTTGCTACAGTGGTAGAAAACATCCTCCTCTGTCGGCATACCAAATTTCAACATGTTCAGACAATCCATAGGTTTGGAGATGATGTTCATGTTGATGTTCATGAAGAGAATAGGGATGTTGATTCCGTTCCTGGGCCAGGGTCTGGTGAATTTGGGGATGAGGGAGCAGAAGGGAGTTGAACAGGGAGGCCAGAGGGACCTGAATCGTTGCAAGAGGATACTCAATGACCTGGGCTTGGGAAAGGCCGTTCACCACAGTCCACTGATCAGCACTCTGAGGGACGACGGAGGAAAAGTTCCATAGTTCAACTTAACACAACTTCTTGATCAAGGATTTACTAAATATCAAAGCCACAGAACATTCCAGTCTGGATCTACACTGCCCTATATCCCAGGATCTGATCACAGGTTATCTGCTTTGAACTGGATGGTATGAGTCTACACTGCCAGATAATAGTGTAGAAGATAATCTGGGATCTGATCCTGGGATATAAAGGAATGTGGTTCCAGCCTCAGTTTCAACCTAGCAACCCAATTTTCACCCAAAATAGACAAAGCTTATTACACAAAATATGGTTCAGCAGGTTCCCGGGTGTTCCAAAAAGTACAGAAGATAAAATGTCAGATGTCTGTAACGTTACAAAACAAAAGATAAACAAAACGGAATTGGCAACAATTCAGCAAATAATGACTGTATTGGAATCCCCATGAGGAGAGAGGGTAGAATATAAATAAAGTTTTATTATTATCATTAAAGGTGTGGATATATTTGCATTGGTTTCTCAGGAAGTTTATGAGATCTTTATGAAAGGTGTGTGAATCTCTGGATCTTTGTTAGACCAGTTGGTGAAGTTCTGTATGAAGGCACCATTTGTACCAATCAACCATCAATACTGGGCTTGGTTGATTAAAAAAATAATGTTCAAAACCCGTTTCGTATTTAGGAGGCACTGGTGATTCAATTCGAAATTCAGTTCTGAATTTTTCCGAAAAAAAGCAATGCAGTCCCAGCCTCAGATTCAACCTAACAACCTAGTTTTCACACAAAAGTAGACAAAGCATATAACACAAAGTGTGGTTCAGCAGGTTCCTGTGTGTTCCAAAAATTGCAGAAGATGAAAGGTCACATACCTACAAGGTAAAGGAAAAAGTCCTGCAACAGAATGAATGGAAGCCCTGCATGGAGGACAATTGGCATACATAGGGCAGCCAAACAGGCACCCCTGCAGTTGAGATTGTGGATGTCTCCTTAGAGTTCATTTTTGATGTGTTACACTCCTGTCCTCCAAGACTAAGACCTGGCCCCAAAGTAGCATGCCAGTCCGGCCTCAACAGAAGGAACCAAGTCCTACCTCAGTAAAAGAAACCAAGTTCTGCCTCACTGAAAGGAACCACTGTCTGCATGTGCAGCTAAAACTGATTGACTCAATATGTTTATTGATTGAATCACATGAGAAAAGATTATTGTTACCATTTTTACGTCAAGCCTGCTGAGCTGATTTTCTGTTGACTGAGTTAAATCAACCCCTGCTTATCGCCCACAAAGAAAAAAAACAAGGCCGGCACCCCACATCGATGGAGATCACACAGCAAGTGTCGGGGGGAAAAACGCTGCCCTATGAAGGTTGGCCAAAAATGCACCCTTCCAGGAAAGGTGAGAACGAGGGAGACCGCAGTTAAAATTGATTGAATTTATAAGTTTATTGTTTGAATCCCATGTTAAAATATTATAGTTAACTGACTTAAATCAACCCCTTCTTACAGTGCAAAAGGAAAAAGAAGGCTGGCCACTAGGCCTGTCGGTTTTAGTTCGTTAATTCGTTATTTCGTTATTAAATCGTTATTTTTACCATATCCGACGCGATATCAAAACATATTTTCAAACCCGGAAGGGTTTAAAAATATCGAAACAGCAGCCCCATTTTTTTAACGAGCTTCAGCTCCGCTCGTTAATGGGATGGAGGCTGCTTTGCTGCTGGTGCCTGGGAGCCAATCCGGCGCTCCCAAGCACCCCAGCAGTAAATGGGGCGGGCGGGGCGAAGGGGCGGCGCGAGCAACACAGCTGGGAGGAGGGCGCAGCAGCCGGAGCCGATTGGATGGCGCGCGCTGTAGATACCTAAAGAAGGGAGCCAAGAGGCATGTCGAGAATGCCAAGCAACCGCATACCTTCCTCGCCTCAGCAAGGCTTTCCAACGCGCGCGCGCTCGGATAAAGAGGAACTTTTCCCAACTTTGTACGCGACACACACGAGATCAAACACGAGTGTCAGAGCTGATAAGCGTTGGGGGCAATGCTCACTCCACACCCGATCCATTTCCCGTTCACAGGCTCCTTCCACGGTGCCAGGAAAGCCGTGCCAAAAACAAGTTCCCAAACTCCGTGCGTAAAAGCGCACGGCGAGGGCGCAACGGCAAAGGCGCACGGTACCCAACATCCAAGCCCGAAAAGCACCGCTCTTTGCCGGTGGATTGGCTCACCCATCGCCTGAAGTGTAGATCCAACCCAGGACGACCCTCTCCACGGCTCCCATCCGACTCCAAGCCCTTCCCTGCCCCGACTGAGCAAGAAACGGAGCGGCTCCCCGCAGCGCCTGGGTTGGGCTGAGCCCTCCTGATTCTCAAGCCTCCAAAGCCCGGCGCGCTCTTCCCATTCGTGGAGAAGCACGTCGCTCAAAAGGAAGAGGCATGCATTGGTCTCTTAGAGGAACTACACCTCCCAGCATGCCTCAGTCTTCCAGGGCGGGGCAAATCCTCTTCCTTTTGAGCGACGTGCTTCTCCACGAATGGGAAGAGCGCGCCGGGCTTTGGAGGCTTGAGAATCAGGAGGGCTCAGCCCAACCCAGGCGCTGCGGGGAGCCGCTCCGTTTCTTGCTCAGTCAGGGCAGGGAAGGGCTTGGAGTCGGATGGGAGCCGTGGAGAGGGTCGTCCTGGGTTGGATCTACACTTCAGGCGATGGGTGAGCCAATCCACCGGCAAAGAGCGGTGCTTTTCGGGCTTGGATGTTGGGTACCGTGCGCCTTTGCCGTTGCGCCCTCGCCGTGCGCTTTTACGCACGGAGTTTGGGAACTTGTTTTTGGCACGGCTTTCCTGGCACCGTGGAAGGAGCCTGTGAATGGGAAATGGATCGGGTGTGGAGTGAGCATTGCCCCCAACGCTTATCAGCTCTGACACTCGTGTTTGATCTCGTGTGTGTCGCGTACAAAGTTGGGAAAAGTTCCTCTTTATCCGAGCGCGCACGCGTTGGAAAGCCTTGCTGAGGCGAGGAAGGTATGCGGTTGCTTGGCATTCTCGACATGCCTCTTGGCTCCCTGTTTGATCAAGAAAAAATTTGTTTCTAAAATGTTTTGTAAATATTTACGAAATTTCGTAAATAACAAAACATTTTTTTGGAAAGTTTTGTAAATATTTTAAATATCGAAACAAAAAAACACCCCAATTACAAATCGATTTTAGAAACAAATTTTTTCTTGATCAAACAGGCCTACTGGCCACCCACTATGATGGAGTTCACCCAGTAAGTGTCCGGGAAAACAAAACTCTGCCCTCTGCAGGGCGGCTGAAAATGCACCCCTCCAAGAGAGGAGGAAGTGTCCTCGAGAAAATGTTGGCTGTAAATAATGAAAGAAATGTAAGGTGGAAGGATGGGAATGCTGGAAGTACTGGAGGACTCAAACACAGGAACAAAGTCCTGATATACCACAAGAAACCCCCAGATGGAGGAGAAGTGATGTTCACACTACACAGAGCAGACAAACGGGCACCCCTCCAAGACATCGAAGGTGTGCATGCAATGTAGATGTTTCCTTTGACACGTACCAACCAGGACCTCCAACAAGTCTTGCCCCTGAAGGATTCCCCAGCGACATGGAATGGGGCTTGCGGCACCAACAGGAGGAAACCTACAGAAGAAATGCAGGCCTCCACAGGGCAGACAATCTGGCACTCTTCCATGAGGGGAGATTATTGCTGAAATTGAATGGAACACACAGCAAGGAACCATGACCAGCCTAATTTAAAGGAACAATGTTGAGGAATCCCCAGAGGACTGACTGCTAGACTGCCCATTGAATGACCCAATTTAAGAGATGCATTGGCCTGTATTGGTGGCCCAATACTGTGTATTGTATATGTATGTGTTTTTATATTTTTATATTCGGAATATTGTTGTTTTAATTGTTGTAAACCGCAATGAGTCGCCGTTTTAGGCTGAGATATTAGCGGTATACAAGTGTACTAAATAAATAAATAAATAAATAAATAAATAAATAAAATAAATTCTACCATGCCCCTCCAGTTACCAATCCCTGCCCCACCGCAAGGAGTCAAGTCCTGCCTCATGTAAAGGAACCACATTCTGCCACAGCAGAAGGGAAGGAAACCCTGCATGGATAACTGGTCTACAGGGCAGCCAAAGAGGCACCCCTCCAGGAGAGGAGAGAATGAGGGAGGTTATAGCTGAAATTTAATGAATTTCTTGTGAAAGTATCCGATGTCTTGTGAAGCGTATTACAAACAGCAGTACGATAAACTGCACTTCAATCCACGGGAATTACAGCAGTCCTTGCTAAGGGAGGAGAAAGGAGGAGCCAAGAAAGGACTGGGCCCGGGTTGCATCATTTTCTTTTAAGAATGACCCAAACATTAACAATGAGGGTCTGAACAATCATGGGACAGCCAGGTAATGCTTCACAACTTTGAAAATGAGATTATTTGGTCAAGGAGTAGCTTGAGGTGATGGGAGATATAGTTCTTTTGTGGCAATGTACAGCAAACAAGCAAACAAACAGACAGACACAGAGCCCAGAGACACCTGCTGCAACCTTGGGGCTTTTCACAGCATTGGAAAGAAGATTTTGGGATCCAAGAGTGGTTTGAAGTGATCGGACATGGAGTTATTTTGTGGCAATGTACAACAATCAAAGAAACAATTAGACACACAGCCCACAGAGGCCTTTTGTCCTGGTGGCTGGTTTTCACAACATTGGAAGCCTCCCCAGCAACTCCATGCTTTCAGCCATCAAAATGGGATCATCTGCACATCTAAGGGTGTTAATGTTTCTTCCAGAAATTTTAACTCCAGCCTTGGATTCATCAAGCCCTGCACATCGCATGAAGTGTTCTGCATCCAAGTTGAATAGAGATGGTGAGAATAGATAGCCCTGCCATACTCCTTTCCCAGTCTGTTCTTCCGTGGTCTGTTTTGACTATTACTACTTGGTCTTTATACAGATTCCTCAGGAGACAGGCAAGGTGACTTGATATCACCATACCACTAAGAGCTTGCCACAATTTATTATGATCCACACAGTCAAAGGCTTTAGAATAGTCAATAAGACAGAAATAGATGTTTTTCTGAAACTCCCTGCCTTTCTCCATTATCCAGCGGATATTGGCAATTTGGTCTCTCGTTCCTCTGCCTTTTCTGAACCCAGCTTGAACATCTGGCAACTCTTGCTCCATGTCTTGCTGGAGCCTACCTTGCAGGATCATGAGCATTACCTTAATGGCATGTGAAATAAGGGCCACTGTATGAAAGTTTGAGCATTCTTTAGCGTTTCCTTTTCTTGGTATGGGGATATCAGTGGATGTTTTCCTTTACTATCTTTTTCGAGGAAAGCAAAGGCCTGGAAGCCATGAATCCCTTTGAGAAGAGGTTTCTGGAAATAGGTGTGTTTGACTTGGAGATGAGAAGGTGAAGAGTGGGCATGAGAGCCATGTTTAAACATCTAAGAGGCTGTCATCTTGAAGACTGAGCAAAAACAAAGACATGGCACAATGGGTTCAAACTCCAGAAATAGAGTCGCAACCTGAACAGGAAGGAGAACTTCAACAGAGGTGCATCCTTCCTGTGAGTCAGGTAGAGTCCCCTTCTCTGGAGGTTTTCAAATAGTCTGAATTGACATCTGTTAGGAGGGCTTGGATGGTGTCTTCCTGCCTGGCAGAATGGGGTTGGTTGGACAAGCCTTGGGCCATGGGGGTGGAGAAAGAAAGGAGAAAAACGAGTGAAGAAAGATACAGAGAAGCAAACGTACACTACTTTTTATTTTATCTCCTGGAGGTGCTGCTGCTGCAGGAAACTCTAGGAAAGTCTAGTTCTCCTGGTGTAATTTGGGGGATGTTGACCATGGACTCATGCTGGAAAATCAACAGATTCCCAAAGAAGGATTCTCACAGATAAAAAAAACAGAGGAGCTTTTAAATGGCATTTCCCTACTTTTGGGGGTAGTCCTGCACCCCGGTGGCACAACAGGTGAAACTGCTGAGTTGCTGAACTTGCTGACTGAATGGTTGGCAGTTCAACTCTGGGGAGCAGGCTGAGCTCCCACTATTAGACCCAGCTTCTTCCAAGGTAGCAGTTCGGAAACATTCAAATGTGAGTAGAGCAATAGATACTGCTTTGGCAGGAAGGTAACGGCGCTGGCTCTTTGGCTTAGAAATGGAGATGAGCACCAACCCCAGAGTTGGACATGACTACGTGCACCTTTAACCCTTAGACCCAGCGAATGTGAAGGGCTGACTACATATGCTGCGATTGGACTTGTTCAAAATGCATTAAAGTAGAGGGAAAGCATATACACATACAGTAAATGCTGGAAAATGATATACTTTATTGACTGGAGAAGAGACGGTTGACATCCCTCCCTGAAAAAATAGAGGATAGGCAAGCCTTGTTTCTTCCCTGGACCACAGCAGGTCTACAGCTCAAGGAGGAACTGAAAGGAGGAAACAATGGAGGCTTCTTCCATGGTTCAGACCTGGAGCCAAGATGGCAGGTGAAGCAGCCAGAAAGGAGATCTGGTCTAACTTGAACCTTCTTCAAGGTCTACAGCTTCAGACTGCTGCAAAAGAAAGGAAGGTGATCAGTGGGAGGGAACAGAGCTTCATTCCTCGTTTATTTGTATTTACTATCACATTTAATAAAGCACCCTCCTTTGAAGCTAAATTCTAATTTCTACTCTAATAGAATAACAACCCCTGAAATAATGGGATTGATGCAAGTGTTATCTTATGGGTCCAGCTAAATCAGCCAACGGGTCTATTTTAGTTTGCAGGTGGATTGAAGTCTAAATGTCCAGAGATTCAGACATTAGGACTAGCAATTAGACTGGAGCTCTGTCTTGACCAGTACCAAGGAGAGGTTGTCCAGCACATATTCCTTATGGCTTGCTACAAACTGTTTTAGCAGGGAAAGAATTCAGCTAGATGTTGGCAATTATCTGAAAAGTTCATAAATCAGGGTTTCTTAACTGGGTTTCCCCATAATCCTAGGATTCTGATGGGAGTTGATAGGGATTCCACACACTGCGAGGCTAAGGTGCCGGCTTTAGCCTATAAAGCCCTAAATGGTTCTGGCCCAGCTAAGCTGTCCAAACGTATCTCCTCCTATGAACTATCTAGGAGCTTAAGATCATTGGAGGAGGTCCTGCTCTTATTCAGGCAGCATTGGCAGGGACGAGAGACAGGGCCTTCTCAGTGGTGGCCCCCTGGCTATGGAACTCACTCCTCAGGGATATTAGATCATCTCCCTACCTCCTGACTTTCCGTAAAAAAGTAAAAACTTAACTTTTTGAGGTAGCTTTTGAGGATGCAGCAGAATAGATAACATGGCCATCTGTCAGGGGTGATTTGAATGCAATATTCCTGCTTCTTGGCAGAATGGGGTTGGACTGGATGGCCCATGAGGTCTCTTCCAACTCTTTGATTCTAGGATTCTATGATTCTATGAAACTATGAATGCTGAACATGGAATGGCCAGATGATGGCATTGCAAAACATTTTAACAGGATGACACCCATGACTATATGTTCTAATGGTTTTTATATATGTTTTATATTGTTATGTTGATTGTTTTAACTGCACTTTATGAATGAATGGCATTGAATGATGCCCACCTGTAACCCGCCTTGAGTCTCCATATGGCTTAGAAAGGCAGGCTATAAATATTCTAAATAAATAAATAAAGAAATAGTGACCAATAGCCCTGGAGAACCCAGATCTCCGGAGAACGTACCACACCAGGACGGAGGCCCTTGAAGGGACTGGAGGGAATGATACGTATGTTCTGCCTCGTGGTCCTAAGGAAGAGAAACAGATTCTTCAAGAGACAGACAAGGTGGCTTGGTATCCCCATCCCAACAAGAACTTGGCACAATTTATTATGATCCACACAGTCAAAGGCTTTAGAATAGCCAATAAGACAGAAATAAATGTTTTTCTTAAACTCCCTGCCTTTCTCCATTATCCAGCGGATATTGGCAATTTGGTCTCTCGTTCCTCTGACTTTTCTGAACCCATCTTGTAAGTCTGGCAACTCTCGCTACATGTATTGCTGGAGTCTACCTCGCAATTACCTTACTGCACGGTTCCCCTACATCTTCTCTCTATATAAAAATGGGTTGTTGTAGGTTTTTTCGGACTATATGGCTGTGGTCTAGAGGCATTCTCTCCTGACGTTTCACCTGCATCTATGGCAAGCATCCTCAGAGGTAGTCAGGTCTGTTGGAACTAGGAAAAAGGGTTTACATATCTGTGGAATGACCAGGGTGGGACAAAGGACTCTTGTCTGCTGGAGCTAGGTGTGAATGTTTCAACTGACCAGTATACTGGCTACCAGTATTAAAAAACTCTAAAATTACAACAGCACAACAACAGAGAGGAAACAAACAAGGACATTTAATAACCTCTCAACAAAAGTTTGCTCTAGGCACTGTCAGGCCATTATATGCTAATCAAGGTGGTCAGTTGAAATATTCAGAATAAAAATGGTCAGTGCATCGTGAGTACATTAAAAACAAAACAAAAAAACAACTAGGCCAAAACATGCCAAGTTTGGCAACAAAATGTCTCACAATGCAAATGAAAAAGAACTAAAAAAACTTACAAATCCTAAAAAAGGAGAAGATGCCACTGGGCATGCATAAAGGGATGAGGGGTGGGTGGGGGGTGCGTGTGAGCCAGCCCTGGCTCCTCGCGGTTGTCCTGGGGAGGAAAGACATGCAGCAGCCTGAGCAATGGAGGTGGAGGCAAAGGGGCCTCTTCTTACTCCTTCTCCCTCGTTCCCTTGGGAGTAGAGATTGGGAATCAGCATGCCGGAAGAGAAAGAGGAGGAGGAGGAGGTAGAATTTAGCAGCAGGAAGGGAGGAAGGGAATGGAACGGAAGGGAAAGGAACTTCCATTTGAATGCTCTGCTATTCAAATTGTAGTTCCAACACTTAGTAATAGTATGAAAGCTGGGTCCGGAAGCTCTGAGCGTTACGCTGTTTCCGCTTTGCTCCTTCGGCAGCGCTGTTTGTAAAATGCAGAACAGAACACAGATATTATAGAAGGAATGTAAGAGTTCTGTAATGATAAAACCCTAACCCGAACCCTTACCCTAAACTTTACCCTAACCCGAAGTCTAACTGTTACCCTAAACATAAGCCTAACCCCTTACCCTAACCCTAACCCTACCCCCAAACCCTAAACCTTTTCCTAACCCTCCTCTTCTTTCTATCCTTCCACCAAATTACAAAGTATATTCCCGCCCTCAGTGTGCTGCTCCCTCTTTTCCTTATTTACAACCGCCGTTGCAGAATGTGCATAACACTCGGAGCTTCCGGACCCAGCTATCATACTATCACCAAACTCTTTACCTTTCCTCTCTCATTCCCTCCCTCCCTCCCTTCCTTCCTTCCTTCCTTCCTTCCTTCCTTCCTTCTATCCCTTCTTCCTCTCTCCCTCATCCTTCTCTCCCTCCCTTCTCTCTTCCGCCATTTCCCCCCTTCATCCCTTCCCTTCTTCCTCTCCTCCCTCCCTCCTTCCCCATCATGGGGCTCCAGTAAGCCTTGCCTCTAATGAAGCAGAGTGTGCAGGGGAGGAAGGTAGGGGTGAGCCGAGTTCAGATTCCTCCTTGATTGCAAATGAGTTGTACATTCAAACAACACCTAAATGTCAAGGTCTATTTTCCCTAAACTTCACCAGAGTTGACATTTGGGCATATTGAGTATTCATCCCAAGTTTGGTCCAGATCCATCTGTTTTTGGGTTCACAGTGCTCTCCAGATGAACAACTTCTCCTCCTCGTCCTCATTAGGGGCAGTGCTTACTGGAGTCCCACGATGGCAGCACCCAAGGCTAGAGCTGAAGAGGGAGGCAGAAGGGAAGGAGGAACGATAGAAGGGAAGGAGAGGAAGAAAGGAAAGAGGAAAGAGAGAAGGAAAGAGGGGAAGGATGAGGGAGAGAGGAAAGAGGGAGGAGAGGAAGGGAAGGCATGAAGGTAATAAATGGGGAAAGAGAGGAGGAAGGGAGAGAAAGATGAGAGAGAGAGGAAGAAGGGAAAGAAGGAAGGAAGGAAGAGATGAAAGAGATTATTAAGCAGAGGCTAGGTGGTCATTTCATGGGAGGGCTTTATTTGTGCTCCATTATGGCAGAAGGGTGCTGCTGTGGAAGGCCTTTGGGGATCCCTCCCAACTCTAGGATCCTATTATTATCAAACAGAGGCTGAATGGCCATCTGTCAGGAGTGCTTTGACTGTGCCGTTCCAGCATGAGGGCAGAAAAAGGGGGTTGGACTGGATGGCCTTCAGAGATCCCTTCCTATTCCTCTCAAACCCCTCCAGTATTTTCTGTTTGTCATGGGGGCTCTGTGTACCAAGTTTGGTCCAGATTTGTCATTTTTCAGGGTCTCAGTGGTCTGTGGAAGTCATAGCTGATTCAGTTGCAGGTACTGCAGATCCCATCATCCATTGTCCATACCCTCCCAAACCTAATATCATGCTGAGAAACATCAACCAGCCAAAATTATTCAATGTCACATGACTTGCAGTGAAACCATTACCGAACAATGTAATCGAAGCAACAGTCCTGCCGGGACCATTCAAAGAAGACATCCTCATCCCATGCATCCCAGTGATTCCTACAGATATGACATTTTAATTCAGCAGACTTCAATTCCTTATTCAACTGGTTTTTATGATCACAATCAACAAAGCACAAGGACGGTAATTAGAATCATGTGGCGTAGATTGAGATACTGAATGCTTTGCACGTGCAAAGTAGGTAAACCACACAAAGCTCACCCATATTGAGTTATGGGAAGGAAATCTGGGAAATGAAGTACAGTATTCAAAAAAAGGGTAAAAACAGGAAGGCACAATCAAAACACTCCTGAAAGATGGCCATCCATTTTTACTTTGTAGCAACTCTGGGCTATAATATCTAAAATAATAATATCTATAAGTCTATATATATAATATACATAATACACATAATATCTATATGTCTATAACAATAATATCTACATGGCTATAAGAATATCTGTCTATCAATAACATCTATACATCTATAAAAATAATATATATATACTAGGCCTGGATAACAACGGAAAAATTTATTTCTAAAAACGATTTGTATTTGGGGTTTTTTTTGGTTTCGATATTTAAAATAATTACAAAATTTTCCCTTAAAAAAGTTCGGTATTTACGAAATTTCGTAAATGTGAAAAAAATTACAAAACATTAACGAATCGATTTCCGAAACAATAACAAATTGATTCGTTAATGGCGGACGCGACCGCGAAATACGCTAAAAAACCTCCAAAACCTTCTGAAGCTTCCCTCTCCCTCTGTTGTTGACTGTTGGTGTGATATTATAATTTTTTTTCACTAATTAAACAAAAAACTTGCCCCAGACATTCGGAAATAATAACGAAACGACCTCAGAACAATAACGAAACGAATACAATAACGAAATACGAAGCATTTACAAAACGTGTTTAAAAATTCGTTTTTTAAAAAAATTGCTCCAGAATGGTTCATTATCGTTTTGTAATTGAAAAAAATAATGAATTATTAACGAATTACGAATTAACGAAACGAAACCACCCAGCCCTAATATATACGTATAATAACATCTATGTCTATAATAATAATAATAATAATAATAATGTCTATACGTATAATTATACATCTATAATAATAATAGCGATATGCCAATAATAATATCTATAGGTCTGTAATAATACCCAAACATATGTGGCCCGTTTTTGCTCGAAAGATATTTAGCCCTGTGCTCCTTCTATTTTTTATCAGTTTTATACTAATTTATGCAATCTTTTTGATACGAAATACATAAATAAATAACATCTATAATAATAATACCTATATGCCTTTAATGATAATATTTGTGTCTATAATAATATCCATATGCCTATAATAATACCTATACATCTATAATAATAACAATACCTATATAATACCTTTGAAATGGGTTATATGGCAGTGTGGACTCAGGTAACCCAGGGCCCTTCCACTCATCCATATCACCTTTTGGCCTCAAGGAGACTGAAATGGGCCTATATTAGGTTGACACTTTGCCACTTCAGTTGTGTATTGATAGTTTAGAAACCAGCTCTTCTTCTTTTCTTTCTTTCCCATTTCTCCACAATGGGCCACAGCAACACATGGTCGGGTACAGCTAGTACTTTTATATGTATTATTCATCCATTGAATCGATGCTCCACCTTGTTCCCAGTATAACTCACTTAAGCATATCCGGGGGACGTTCAGGCAGACCTTCCTTGCCTCCCAAGGCATTTCCAGGCAGAACTTTCTTTCCTCCCATGTCACCTCCAATCAGATCTATTGATTGCTGCCCAGAGGGACCTCTTCGGCTGGTACCAGGTAAGTCTCCTGAAAGATCTCTTCCCAAGCATGCTGTGATCCAGTTTATGTAGGCGGAGACTCGAGTAAATACACTAGGAGGCTGCCCTGAGACTCCTTGTGGGAAGAAGGGTGGGTTAGAAATATATAAAATAAATAATAAATAATAGAAAGTGGATATCATTATGTACAAGAGATGAAAAGTCAACAAAGTAAAACTGTGTCCCAGCATTGTTCACCACCATGGCTACTGTTACCCCTTTTTCATTCCCAATGCTGTGTTGCCTTTGACTAAACTGACTCTTCCAACTCTATGATTCTATGATTCTCCAGGTGTTTTGAACTTTAGTTCCCACAATTCCTAACAGCTGGGATTTCTGGGGTTGAAGTCCAAAATGCTTGGAAGATCAACAATTGAGAACCAATGGCCAAGGCCCATCATTTCCAGGTCCTCCAGCATGACTCTGGATTTTGAAAATGAACAAATAGAGGATGAAAGGGAGAAATGTGTCAAGAGGAAGAAGGAGCCTGAAGCAAACCCTGGTCATGACCTCCTTCCATCTAGAAATGTATATCCTCACTGTGAAAGAAAGACCATGCATTCCCAGAATAAGTCTCTACATTAACTTACAGACTCACCACCAAAACTCTAACTCTGAATACAATCAAACCCATGGGCCATGAGGGATTGACTGTAGAGAGGAATTGCCTACAATAATGCAGATTGAATCTCATTGAACTGGATTATATGACTCTACACTGCCATATAATCCAGTCCATTGCAGTTAATCTGCATTTTGAAAGTGGATTATATCTAGAGGAAATATCTCATTAGGATTTACAGGCCTTCAACAGTCAATCTCCAGTGGAAGCATCTCATACAATCACACTGGAGGGGCTAGAAAATTCCTAGGGAGAACGTATTTTTTTCAGCTGTACTTTACATAAAATCACAAGAACATGTTTCATGGATATGGGATTGTACCGTATGCTGTAAGTGGTTGGTTTGAAGCATCACAGACTTGCACACTACACATACCAGTTCAATGCCATATTCAGGACTATGGGTGCAACCAACACATCCCAGGGATTTGGGGAGGCCAATGAATTGCGAGTCCTTCACAGAACTATGTAGGATCAAGCCAGGGCAGTTAAGGATGACTCAAAGTGGAATGAATGTATGTTTAGGAATTCAGGAGAAGCGTCAACATTGATGGGCCCAAGTAATGTGAGTGCCAACTAGAGGAGACCCATTGTGGTAAGACAAGGTCTACTTGGGACTCGTAATAGGATACAGGCCATGGCAATCCAGGCATTTTGACAGCAGATCCATTGAAAGTCTCTATGAGGACTGAAAGTCAGCTTGAGTAAGTCAGAAATGGAATTTCACAACATGTACACAGCTTTGGTGCATCTATACTGTAGAATGAATGCAGATCAACACCACTTTTCCTGCCATGGCTCAGTGCCATTGAATCATGGGAGTTGTAGTGGGTGTCTCACCATATTACAGATATCATGGATTGGTTCATGGCAGATGAAGTGGTATCAAGCTGTCTTAAATCTACAGTGTAGATGAATCCTGAGACATCCACTGGAAATATAGTCAATTGCCTTGAGATTTTTTTTTAATGTCAAGATTATTTTATGAAAATTTCATTTTTGTTAACAAAACAGAGAACCTATCTATCTATCTATCTATCTATCTATCTATCTATCTATCTATCTATCTATCTATCATCTATCTACCTATCTCTCAATATAAAAAAATGAAAGAGATAGAAATACTCACTTAGTAGAAAGTTGTTGAAATCAATCACGTCCGTCACGGGGCTTCCTTCTTGCGCCACGGCTTGTCGGAAGGGCTGGAGGCTGCACAGAAGAAGGACGGTCCAAACCTTGAGCATCTTGACCTGAGGAAATATGGATCCTGGAGTAGTAAAGGGACCCAGGGCCACCTAGCCCATCTCCTTCTGCCAGGCAGGATTCCACAGTGCGAGCCCTCCTGACAGATGGGCATTATCCAGGCTCTTCTTAAAACCTCCAGAGAAGGAAGGAGGCTCCACCAAGCTCTCAGGCACCAGATTCCCCTGGAGAATACCTTGGACCCTCAGGAAGCTCTTCCTAAGATTCAAGCTCTTCCTAAGATTCAACTCAAGATTTCTTTTCCTGGAGTCTGACTATATGACGTGACTACACTGTAGAATGAAGGCAGTCTGACACCACTGTAATTGCAGTAGCTCAACACCATGGAAGCTGTCATTTTAAAAGGTCTTTCGCCTTCTCTGCCAAACAGCTCTGGTTCTTCACCAAATGCCAACTCTCAGGATACCACAGCATTGAGCCATGAAAGTTTAAGTGATGTCAATCTGCATGAATTATGCTGTGTACATGAAGCCTAAATGTAAATTTCATTGAGTCAATGGGTTTTTTCAACATGGAACCAGCAATTTAGATGAGAAGAAAATCCCACAAGAATTCATTTTAGCTCTCATTGTGATCATATACTAAACGGAACCACCCAAAGTCAGATTTCCATACCCGAAAACCATTTGTGCTTAACCATCCAGCAATGAGTTGAATTTAAGTTCTGTGATTGTAAGAAATCCATACATTAATACCTAGCCCTTGAAAGATCAACTTTGAGTTGGGAAATCAGCCTGATGGGTTCATTTTGGGAGAAGCAACCTGAGCTCCCTTTGCATCCTTACCTTACGCACCTGTTGGCTTTGCAAGGTGTCCCCAAGGTGTTCTCCTTTGTGGAAGAAGACATCCTGAGCCAAGAGCCTATGCTCCTTATATAGGAAATATATACACCAGGAAAGAGGAAAACCTCTTTGTGGGAGACCCATGACATTTTCTTGGCTATAGAATAGCAATTACTGTCTGCAAAGCAAATATTTATAAATTTGAAAACATTGGCCAATTGTTATGCAAGAATGTATGGAACACACCTCAGCAGGGACACTTGGCCCAGGATTGATCTGTGGTGACAGGTTCCAGTGAAGAGAGTCAATGACATTGACAAAGCAGAACAATATCAAGATCTTGGCTGAGATGCTACAGGTTGGCACAGCAGGGCTTTTCTTCAGTCAGTGACTGGAACAGAAATAGAGTGGATGCAGATTCGTTACAGAATACAATGACGTTGGCCATTGTTATGTTCACTCACATCAACCCTATGAGATCTATTATGCAACATTCACACACAGGATCCCAGATCTAATGTATTCCCAGAGTGGACCCAATAGATCAGTGGTTCTTAAAGTGTGCTCTGCGGAGCACTTGGGGTTCTGCGAATCATATGGAGGAGTCTCAAAAAGCCTTTTCTTGTTGCTTCCCTCAACACCAAAAGCCTTTTCTCCTCATTTCCCTCACTATCAAAAGCCCTTTTTACTCCATCACCATCCTCACTTCCTTCACTGTGAAAGGTCTTTTTTCCTTCCCTCCCTCTCTGCAGAAAGCTTTTTTTCATTGCCTCCTTCCCCACCAAAAGCCTCTTCTCTTTACCTCCCTCGCTACCAAAACCATTTTCTCCTCACCTCCCTTGTCACAAAATTTCAATGTGCAGATTTGAAAAATGTAAAATTAATATGATGTCTGGGAATGAATGGAAGAATGTAAGCATGTATGGAGCTAATAATTTTGGAAACACCAGCAAAAGATCCAGCCCTGCAATGACTACTTGCTTTCTGGACTGTGATTAAAACCTGCTAATAAGAATTGAAAAGTAAACTCTGATAAGAACTCTGACAATGATTATTTCAAGTTAAGGAAATGTTTACAACATTCCTTATGTTAAGAAGGAAGTCAACACAAGCCTTGAGTTTGTCGACACCAATCAAGAAGAGTCAACATCTGGCCAGGAAACTGAGATGGAGCCAAGATGGTAGACGTCTATCATTCATTTATAACTTTGGGACTACATCAGCAGAATATTCCTATAAAAGACTCAATCTAATAATGCTCAAAGTGTGGCAGATTGAGGTGTCTCTTTCACCCGCCATGCTCTGCTCCATGGGAAGGACAGAGATGGTGTATTTGGAGAGTGTCAGATATGCTATAGGAAAGCATGATTTTGGTCACTTTGGGGCTTCTTTCTCAAGGGAAGACGAAGAAGTGCGCTTTTGAAGTCCTAGATTTTGTGCAGGGAGTCAGGTTCTGCTGTACGGAAAACAGAGATGTGGTCCTTGGCATTGTGCTTAAAGAAAGAAGTTTTGGCATTTTGGTGTTTTGAAGTTATGGCGTTATGGAAGTTCTGGAACTCTACATTGGGAAGTCTGCAGGAAAGCAGGGTCTGGCCTAACAGGTGCTTCTCCAAGGAGGGAGAAAAGGATATAATAATATTTGGGTGCTTGAGTATGAATGCATGTTCATGTGTGTGAATGTTGGGTGAAAATGGAATCCCCCTTTATTCATTTGTTAACCAATTGTGAATCCAATGTAGTTCCATAGAATCTGTTGCAATTAAAAGGGGGAATTTGGGAAAGGAAGCCCCGGAGAATAAACAATTATATACTGAAAGATGAAAAAATTAAGGATAAGATCATGTTAGAAATACAACATTACATTAAAGAAAATAATAAGGAGGACATAGTGGAAAATCATGAGGAGACAGCAAAGCCTGGAGAAGACAATTATGCTGGGGAAAGTGGAAGGTAAAAGGAAGAGGGGCCGACCAAGGGCAAGGTGGATGGATGGCATCCTTGAAGTGACTGGACTGACCTTGAGGGAGCTGGGGGTGGTGACGGCCGACAGGGAGCTCTGGCGTGGGCTGGTCCATGAGGTTACGAAGAGTCGGAGATGACTGAACGAATGAACAACAAGTGGAAAAGACAGTTTGGGACGCAGGAAAAGCGGTGGTAAGAGGTTTACTAATTCAACAACATGCTATTTGGTGTAAAAAAGAAACAATATGCAATTAGAGATGCTTACCAAAATTAGAGAGAAAGAAAAAGAATTAGAGAAGTCTAAGGGGGATAAGAAAAAAGCAAAACAAGAGTTAGCCAAACTTCAGCAGCAATATGAATTATTCTTATCAAATGAATTAGAAAAGAAAATTTTGGATAATAGGCATAATTGTTTTGAAAATGCTAATAGACCGAGCAGGTTCTTGGCATGACACGTGAAAGATCATAGGAAGAGACCACTTATAACCAAGATAAGGCACAAAGGAGAGACAATTAGGAATATAAGAAGAATTCAAAAAGTTTTTGAAGACTATTACAGAAACTAAATAGAGAAAACAGGACGGGGGCTTGCTGGAGATGTAAGAAGGTGAAGTGATCTTTTTTCCACGTATGGTGGACCTGCAACATAGTTAAAGAATTCTGTTAAAAGGTAGTGAAACAAACAAACAAAATGATTAGCAAAAAAAAAAAAATCTAGAAAAACCCAGAAATGTGCTTATTAGGAATATTTAGAAGGCGTATTAGCGCAGGAGATGAAAAAAAATTGTCAGTATTGTTTTGTCGCTGAGAGACTAATAATAGCTAAAACATGGAAGGGGGAAAAAGAGTTAACTATTAAGGATTTGAGAGATAAATTAGTAGATTATATCCAAATGGCCAAACTGATAAATAGCAGCAGAGGAGGAAATAATGAAGAGTTTGTTAAAAAATGGAGGTTGGCAATTGGATATCTCGGAAAGAAGACAAAAGAAGCCATAAAGGGGATTCAGTGAAAGAAGACATGTGGGTAGTTGTGGGTTAGTTATGTGATCCACACGGAGTGGTGTTGGAGGTCATGGGGGTTGGGTTCACAGGTGTGCGGTTAGAGCAGCGGTTCTCAACCTGGGGGTCGCGACCCCCGGGGGGTCGTTGGGCCATTTTCAGGGGGGATGTCACGAAGCTGCCTTGGTTGGCCCCACCCTCAACCAAAATGTTTGAGCAAGGGAGGGCTGCCCGCCCCCGCGCCTTTCTGAGTGTGGAAGGGCGTGGGGGGGGGGAGGCGGAGGGCTGCACTCACAACCTTGCCATGAGCGCAGCTTTTCTTCCTGCCCCCTGCGCACCCTTCCAAGCTCTGATGGCAGGGGAGCTATACATCCCAGTATGCCATGGTCTGTTTTCCCCAGACTCCACCAGTGTTCACATTGAGGCATATTGAGTATCCGTGCCAAGTTTGGTCCAGATCCATCATTGTTTGAGTCTGCAATGCTCTTTGGATGCAGGTGAACTACAACTCCAAAACTCAAGGTCAATGCTCACCAAACCCTTCCAGTATTTTTCATTGGTCGTGGGAGTTCTGTGTGCCAAGTTTGCTCCAATTCCATCATTGGTGGAGTTCAAAATGCTCTTTGATTGTAGGTGAACTATAAATCCCATCAACTACAACTCCCAAATTACATAATTCTCCCTCCAACCCCACCAGTGTTCAAATTTGGGCATATTGGGTAAGGTAAAGTAAAAGTTTTCCCCTGACATTAAGTCCAGTCATGCCCAACTCTGGGAGTTGGTGCTCAATTTCTAGGCCAAAGAGCTGGTGTTGTCCATAGACACCTCCAAGGTCATGTGGCTGACCTGACAGCATGGAGCACTATTGTTGGGTATATTCAGATATTTACATTATGATTCATAACAGTAACACAATTACAATCAGGAAGTCGCAATAATAAGAGTTGGAAGAGACCTCATGGGCCATCCAGTCCAACCCCGTTCTGCCAAGAAGCAGGAATATTGCATTCAAATCACCCCTGACAGATGGCCATCCAGCCTCTGCTTAAAATTTATTGCACTTGTAGACCGCCGTTCTCAGCCCTAAAAGCTTCCAAAGAAGGAGCCTCCACCACACTCCGGGGCAGAGAGTTCCACTGCTGAACGGTTCTCACAGTCAGGAAGTTCTTCCTCATGTTCAGATGGAATCTCCTCTCTTGTAGTTTGAAGCCATTGTTCCGCATCCTAGTCTCCAAGGAAGCAGAAAACAAGCTTGCTCCTCCTCCCTGTGGCTTCCTCTCACATATTTATACATGGCTATCATATCTCCTCTCAGCCTTCTCTTCTTCAGGCTAAACGTGCCCAGTTCACTAAGCCGCTCCTCATAGGGCTTGTTTTCCAGACCCGTGATCATTTTAGTCGCCCTCCTCTGGACACATTCCAGCTTGTCAATATCTCTCTTGAATTGTGGTGCCCAGAATTGGACACAATATTCCAGGTGTGGTGTAACCAAAGCAGAATAGAGCATGGGGAGCATGACTTCCTTAGATCTAGACACTAGGCTCCTATTGATGCAGGCCAAAATCCCATTGGCTTTTTTTGCCGCCACATCACATTCCTGGCTCATGTTTAACTTGTTGTCCACGAGGACTCCAAGATCTTTTTCACACATACTGCTCTCGAGCCAGGCATTGTCCCCCATTCTGTATCTTTGCATTTCATTTTTTCTGCCAAAGTGGAGTATCTTGCATTTGTCACTGTTGAACTTCATTTTGTTAGTTTTGGCCAATCATCTCTCTAATCTGTCCAGATCGTTTTGAATTCTGCTCCTGTCCTCCGGACTATTGGCTCTCCCTCCCAATTTGGTGTCGTCTGCAAACTTGATGATCCTGCCTTCTAGCCCTTCATCTAAGTCGTTAATAAAGATGTTGAACAGGACCGGGCCCAGGACGGAACCCTGCGGCACTCCACTCGTCATATATACATACATACTAGGGATGTGTGATCACTAAAATAAATCTTTCAGAAATTTTACAAAATGCGGGGGGGGGGGGGGTGCTGGTGTTTTGTTACTGAATTATTCTTACTGAGGGAGGCAAGGGGAAAAGTCTTTAGGTGGCGAGGGAGGCAAGAAGGCTTTTGACCGTGAGGGAGGCAAGAAGAAAAGCGCTTATGAAAGTGAGAAAGATGAGGAGAAAAGGCTTTAATGGCAAGGGAGGCAAGAAAAATGGCTTTTTTGCAGCGAGGAAGGCAAGGAAAATAGACTTTTGGTGGAGAGGAAGGTGAAGAGAAAAGGCTTCTGGCAGCAATGGAGGCAAGGAGAAAAGGCTTTTAGTGGTGAGGATGGTGAGGTAGGTAAGAAAAAAAGGTTTTTGCCAGTGAGGGAGGCGAAGATAAAGACGTTTTGGTGGCAATGAAGCCAACTCAGACTTTAGGGGGGTCAACTCCAAGGAGAGATGACCCTTAGTTCCCACCAAAGAGGGAACGCTACCTTGGCAAGCCTTCAGAGAAGCCTGATTCCAGCAATTTTATTTAATATTAATAATTGAAATGAGACTCTTGCCAAAGCAAAGAAGAGGCATCGAGGTTTAATGAGCGATTCAGCTGAGATCGGATGCACTGTAGGGATATTTCCACTACAAGCATGCCAACATAAAGTTTTACAAGCATTTTTATAGGCAAATTTCAGAATGGGAGGTGATGGGATTAAGAAAGGTTTTCCTGTCCCAGATCTGATAAGGAGTGTCCTTGATGGGTCTTGGAAAAAGGAACAAACAGAGCCAGGACGAGGGGACCCCGGCGGTCATCCTTGTCCCTTTGTGAATCCATCAAAATGTCCAAAGAAACTTCCTTGCCTGCCAGACGAACTCAGAGAGCAAACAAAAGGATGTTTTAGCTTGTTATTGTCCATACAAAATGTTTGGTCATTTGGCTGGTTTCGAGGAAGCTTGGCTCTCCTTCAGGCATTTAACAGTTCCTGGTTACATTTTTTTAGGGGAAAAGGCAGGAGGGCAAGCAATATTTCATAGCAAGATACATACATTCAAATCATAAGCATTTCATAGCAACAAAACCCCATCTTTGTCCCACATCTCAAGTATATTTAATAAGAGGATTAATTTTCATGAAGAAGCCTGAAGTCCAATGTTTTAAAAGGTCTTTGAGGAACGTTCATGAGGGAGATAGTATGTACTGAAGTCCAAGACATGCAGGCAGAGAGTCCATGATCATTGGGAAAGCTGGCAGATGAAACCCCAGCTGTGCTGCAACTGATTCACACTTTGGTCCTTGGGAAACTACAACTTTCACAAAGGGCAGAAGTCCCAAAATCCAGCCGTTTCCCAAAAGCCTCGTGGGGTCCTTGTTGTCAGTGCCTTGGCAATGTGACCAAGACTTAACCCTATTGTGCAGTCTGGTACCTTTGTCCTTTGCAGAACTATAAGTCACCATCCCTTGTTAGCGGGGGGGGGGGGCATGCCCGACGTCAGCAAGGGGGACTAGGATAAAAGGCTTTTAGTGGAGAAGGAGGCAACGGAAAAAGGTTTTCCACAGAGAGGGAGGCGAGAAAAAAAATATTTTGACGGTGAAGGAAGTCAAGATGGTGATGGAGATAAGTAAAAAAGACTTTTGATAGTGAGGGAGATGAAGAGAGAAGGCTTTTGGCAGTGGGGGAGGAGAGAAGGAAAGACTTTTGGTGGTTGAGGGAAGTAACGAGAAAAGGCTTTTGGTGGCCTTTTGAGGCTCATACGTATGCTTTCGGGCTGGGCAACCACGGAAAAATTTGTTTCTAAACTCAGTTCGTTTTTAGGGAGTTTTTGCGTTTCGTTTTTTAAAAGAATTCTGAAATTTTCCTTTAAAAAAGTTTCAGAAATTACGAAACAATTTCGAAACAATAACGAATCGATTCGTTAATGGCGGACGCGATTGCGCAATACGCTAAAAAAACCTCCAAATGGGACAGGAGGAACTTCTGAAGCTTCCCTCTCCCTCTGTTGTTGACTGTTGGTGTGATAAAACAAACAACTATAAAACTTGCACCAGACATACGGAAATAATAACGAAACAATTTCAACACAATTTCGAAACGATTTCGAAACAATTACGAAACAATTATGAAATGAGTTTAAAAATTCGTTTTGATTTTTAGTTGCTCCTGAATGGTTCAATATCGGATCGTAAGCCACTTTAAATACGAATTATTAACGAATTACGAAATTAACGAACGAAACCGCCCAGCCCTAGTATGCTTCACAGAGCCCCAAGGGCTCTGCAGAGCACACTTTAGAAACTGCTGATTTATTGGGTTCACTCTGGGAATAACTATTAGATTTGGGATGCTCTGTATGAGCGCGAGCAGGGACTCTCCAGATGATTGAAGAGATCGCGTGGGTTTGCATACAGAAATGCGGTCACACAGGTAGGCGGTCCCAAACTGTTCAGGGCTTTGTAGGTAAGAACCTGCACCTTGAATTGGGTCCGGAAAATGAATGGGAGCCAGTGGAGCTCCTTAAACAGGAGGGTTGACCGCTCCCTGTAAGGAGCCCGGTTAACAACCTGGCTGCCGCCCGTTGGACCATCTGGAATTTCCGAGCCATTTTCAAGGGCAGCCCCATGTAGAGTGCATTACAGTAATCCAGTCTAGAGGTGACTAGGGCATGGACCACCTTGGCCAGATCCAGGGTGCATTATAGATCTCATGGGGTTGATGTGAGTGAACACGAAATCAATGGCTATCGTCATTGTATTCTGAAAGAAATCTGCATCCATTCTGTTTTTGTTCCAGTCACTGACTGAAGAAAAGTTCTGCTGTGCCAAACTCTAGCATTTCAGCCAAGATCTTAGTATTGTTCTGCTTTGTCAATCTCATTGACTCTCTTCACTGGAAACTGTCACTCCAGATCAATCCTGGGCCAAGTGCCCCTGCTGAGGTGTGTTCCATACGTTCTTGCATAACAATTGGCCAATGTTTTCAAATGTATAAATATTTGCATTGCAGACGGTAATTGCTATTCTATAGCCAAGCAAATGTCATAGGTTTCCCACAAAGAGGTTTTCCTCATTCCTGGTGTATATATCTACTATATAAGGAGCATAAGTTCTCGGCTCAGGATGTCTTCTTCCACAGAGGAGAACACCTTGGGGACACCTTGCAAAGCCAACAGGTGCGTAAGGTAAGGATGCAAAGGGAGCTCAGGTGGCTTCTCCCAAAATGAACCCATCAGTCTGATTTCCCAACTCAAGATTGATCTTTCAAGGGCTAGGTATTAATGTATGGATTTCTTACAATCACAGATCTTAAATTCAACTCGTTGCTGGATGGTTAAGCCCAAATGGTTTTCGGGTATGAAAATCTGACTTTGGGTGGTTCCGTTTAGTATATGATCACAACGGGAGCTAAAATGAATTCTTGTGGGATTTTCTTCTCATCTAAATTGCTGGTTGAAAAAACCCATTGACTCCATGAAATTTACATTTAGGCTTTTTCTACATGGCATAATTCATGCAGATTGACATCATTTAACTTTCATGGCTCAATGCTGTGGTATCATAGAATCATAGAATCAAAGAGTTGGAAGAGACCTCATGGGCCATCCAGTCCAACCCCATTCTGCCAAGAAGCAGGAATATTGCATTCAAATCACCCCTGACAAATGGCCATCCAGCCTCTGCTTAAAAGCTTCCAAAGAAGGAGCCTCCACCACACTCCGGGGCAGAGAGTTCCACTGCTGAACGGCTCTCACAGTCAGGAAGTTCTTCCTAATGTTCAGATGGAATCTCCTCTCTTGTAGTTTGAAGCCATTGTTCCATTGCGTCCTAGTCTCCAGGGAAGCAGAAAACAAGCTTGCTCCCTCCTCCCTGTGGCTTCCTCTCACATATTTATACATGGCTATCATATCTCCTCTCAGCCTTCTCTTCTTCAGGGTAAACATGCCCAGTTCCCTAAGCCGCTCCTCATAGGGCTTGTTCTCTAGATCTTTTATCATTTTAGTCGCCCTCCTCTGGACACATTCCAGCTTGTCAATATCTCTCTTGAATTGTGGTGCCCAGAATTGGACACAATATTCCAGATGTGGTCTAACCAAAGCAGAATAGAGGGGTAGCATTACTTCCTTAGATCTAGACACTATGCTCCTATTGATGCAGAGAGTTGAGAGTTGGCATTTGGTGTATCCTGAGAGTTGGCATTTGGTGAAGAACCAGCACTCTTTGGCAGAGAAGGCGAAAGACCTTTTAAAACTACAGCTTCCATGGTGTTGAGCTACTACAATTACAGTGGTGTCCAACTGCCTTCATTCTACAGTGTAGTCACCTCATATAGTCAGACTCCAGGAAAAGCAATCCCAGTTGAATATTAGGAAGAGCTTCCTGAGGGTCCAAGGTATTCTCCAGGGGAATCTGGTGCCTGGGAGCTTGGTGGAGCCTCCTTCCTTCTCTGGAGGTTCAGAAGAAGAGGCTGGATAATGGCCATCTGTCGGGAGGGCTTGCACTGTGGAATCCTGCCTGGCAGAAGGAGATGGGCTAGGTGGCCCTGAGACCCTTTACAACTCCAGGATCCATATTTTCCCAGGTCAAGATGCTCAAGGTTTGGACCGTCCTTCTTCTGTGCAGCCTCCAGCCCTTCCAACAAGCCGTGGCGCAAGAAGGAAGCCCCGCGACGGGCAAGATTGATTCGAACGATAAACTACAAAGTCAGTATTTCTATCTCTTTCATTTTTTTATATTGGGAGATAGGTAGATAGATAGATAGATAGATAGATAGATAGATAGATTGAAAGAAAGAAAGAAAGAAAGAAAGAAAGATAGAAAGATAGAAAGATAGAAATGGTTCTCTGTTTTATTAACAAACATGAAATTTTCATAAAATAATCTTGACATTTAAAAAGAAATCTCAAGGCAATTGACTATATTTCCTCTGGATGTCTCAGGATGCATCTACACTGTAGATTTAATACAGCTTGATACCACTAATCCATGATACCTGTAATTTGGCAAGACACCCACATTCTTTGGCAGGGAAGGCTAAAAGCCTTCTAAAACTACAACTCCTGTGATTCCATAGCACTGAGCCATGGCAGGAAAAGTGGTGTTGATCTGCATTCATTCTACAGTATAGATGCACCAAAGCTGGGTACATGCTGTGAAATTCCATTTCTGACTTACTCAAGCTGCCTTTCAGGTCCTCATAGAGATTTTCAATGGATCTGCTGCCCAAATGCCTAGGTTGCCATGGCCCATATCCTATTATGAGTCCCAAGTAGACCTTGTTTTACCACAATGGGTCTCCTCTAGTTGGCACTCACATTCATAGAATCATAGAATCAAAGAGTTGGAAGAGACCTCATGGGCCATCCAACCCCATTCTGCCAAGAAGCAGGAATATTGCATTCAAATCACCCCTGACAGATGGCCATCCAGCCTCTGTTTTAAAAGCCTCCATAGAAGGAGCCTCCACTACACTTTGGGGGTAGAGAGTTCCACTGCTGAACAGCTCCCACAGTCAGGAAGTTCTTCCTCATGTTCAGGTGGAATCTCCTTTCCTGTACTTTGAAGCCATTCCTCCGTGTCCTAGTCTCCAGGGCAGCAGAAAGCAAGCTTCCTCCCTCCTCCCTGTGACTTCCCCTCATATATTTATCCATGGCTATTATGTCTCCTCTAAGCCTTCTCTTCTGCAGGCTAAACATGCCGAGCTCTTGTAGCTGCTCCTCATATGACTTCATCTCCAGACCCTTGATCATTTTAGTTACCCTCCTCTGGACACATTCCAGCTTGTCAATATCTCTCTTCAATTGTGGTGCCCAGAATTGGACACAATATTCCAAGGCAGAATAGAGGGGTAGCAGAACCAAAGATTGAGAACCGATACAAGTTTAGGTATTTTCTAAGTCATCCACATGTTTCTTTAGTATGTTGACCACAACGTCATGGTGGAAGAGCTAGAAATGCTAGAGAGGTGTTCTCTTTAGCCATTTTCTGGGTCCTCCAGAATGAGTCCATGGTTTGCTTCTACTGGACATTGTCCATGGTCATGCTGAAGAACTTAGAAATGCTAGAGATATTTTCCCGCTAGGCATTTTCTAGAGTCTACAGCATTAGTCTATGATATGCTTTCTCCAGAGGTCATTCATTTCAATAGGGATTGTTTCAGTGCTTTCACATTTTTGTGGTAAGTTCAAGAAGATATGTAGGTTGTACAGGCCAATGGGATTTTGGCCTGCATCAAGAGGAGCATAGTGTCTAGATCTAAGGAAGTAATGCTACCCCTCTATTCTGCTTTGGTTAGACAACATCTGGAATATTGTGTGCAATTCTGGGCACCACAATTCAAGAGAGATATTGACAAGCTGGAATGTGTCCAGAGGAGAGCGACTAAAATGATCAAGGGTCTGAAGAACAAGCCCTATGAGGAGCGGCTTAGGGAACTGGGCATGTTTAGCCTGAAGAAGAGAAGGCTGAGAGGAGATATGATAGCCATGTATAAATATGTCAGAGGAAGCCACAGGGAGGAGGGAGCAAGCTTGTTTTCTGCTTCCTTGGAGACTAGGACGCGGAACAATGGCTTCAAACTACAAGAGAGGAGATTCCATCTGAACATTAGGAAGAACTTCCTGACTGTGAGAGCTGTTCAGCAGTGGAACTCTCTGCCCTGGAGTGTGGTGGAGGCTCCTTCTTTGGAAGCTTTTAAGCAGAGGCTGGATGGCCATTTGTCAGGGGTGATTTGAATGCAATATTCCTGCTTCTTGGCAGAAGGGGGTTGGACTGGATGGCCCACGAGGTCTCTTCCAACTCTTTGATTCTATGATTCTATGATTCTATGATTCTCAACATCTCTCTTAAATTGTGGTGCCCAGAATTGGACACAATATTCCAGGTGTGGTCTGACCAAGGCAGAATAGAGGGGTAGCAGAACCAAAGATTGAGAACCGATACAAGTTTAGGTATTTTCTAAGTCATCCACATGTTTCTTTAGTATGTTGACCACAACGTCATGATGGAAGAGCTAGAAATGCTAGAGAGGTGTTCTCTTTAGGCATTTTCTGGGTCCTCCAGCATGAGTCCATGGTTTGCTTCTACTGGACATTGTCCATGGTCATGCTGAAGAACTTAGAAATGCTAGAGATATTTTCCCGCTAGGCATTTTCTAGATCCTACAGCATTAGTCCATGATATGCTTTCTCCAGAGGTCATTCATTTCAATAGGGATTGTTTCTGTGCTTTCACATTTTTGTGGTAAGTTCAAGAAGATATGTAGGTTGTACTCTATCTGAATTTAGTAATCTTCCTTATTTCCTTTGAGATCTAAAATCTGAAAGAAAACATGTCTGATGAATGAAAGGTACATACTTTCAAACTCAGGTAAAGCCTTGTTTACTCAGGTAGAAGAGGAGTGATTTGTCCGGAGAAGTAGCAGGGTCTTCATCTTCAGTGTGTTGGTGCTGGAACCATCCATGCCTTCTTCTTGGCACCATGAACAGTGCCAATCAATCATCATTCACTGCAAGGGAATGCCAGTGTCATTCCCTTCGCAATGCCAAGCTTCAAGGCCTGCCTCTATGCCACTAAATATATGCCCTTGTTATACAGAGCTCATGTCCCATATGCATATAATTGATGATGGGTCAAAAATGGAGTAAGGGTTGCCTATAGAGTCAGGAGTCAGTTTAGTCAAAGGCAACACAGCATTGGGGAGCAAAAGGGGGTGACAGTAGTCATGGTGGTGAACAATGCTGGGACACAGTTTTACTTTGTTGACTTTCCATCTCTTGTACAAAATGATATCCACTTTCTATTATTTATTATTTAATTTATATATTTCTAACCTGCCCTTTTTCCCACAAGGGTTCTCAGGGCAGCGTACTAGTGTATTCCGTCCGGTCTCCTTTTACGTCATTGTTGCCAGAGGACTCTTGGGAAGAGATCCTGTAACAGACTTACCTGGTCGCACCCTGGTCAACTGAGGAGGTAGGTTTCATGGTCCCTCTGGGTGGCGAATAATAGATCTGTTTGGAGGTGACATGGGAGGCAAGAAAGGTCTGCCTGGAAATGCCTCGGGAGACGAGGAAGGTCTGCCTGAACATCTCCCGAATCTGCTTAAGTGAGTTATACTGGGAACAAGGTGGAGCATCAATTCAATGGATGAATAAAATATATAAAAGTAGTGAAGAGTAGAGACATCAGACTGGCAACAAAGATCCGCCTAGTCAAAGCCATGGTCTTCCCTGTAGTCACCTACGGATGTGAGAGCTGGACCTTAGGGAAGGCTGAGCGAAGGAAGAGAGATGCTTTTGAGCTGTGGTGTTGGAGGAAAGTGCTGAGAGTGCCTTGGACTGCGAGAAGATCCAACCAGTCCATCCTCCAGGAAATAAAGCCCGACTGCTCATTGGAGGGAAGGAGACTAGAGACAAAGTTGAAGTCCTTTGGCCACATCATGAGGAGACAGGAAAGCCTAGAGAAGACAATTATGCTGGGGAAAGTGGAAGGCAAAAGGAAGAGGGGCCGACCAAGGGCAAGATGGATGGATGGCATCCTTGAAGTGACTGGACTGACCTTGAGGGAGCTGGGGGTGGTGACGGCCGACAGGGAGCTCTGGCGTGGGCTGGTCCATGAGGTCATGAAGAGTCGGAGACGACTGAACGGATGAACAACAACAACTAGCTGTACCCGGCCATGCGTTGCTGTGGCCCATTGTGGAGAAATGGGGAAGAAAGAAAAGAGGAAGAGCTGGTTTCTAAACTATCAATACACAACTGAAGTGGCAAAGTGCCAACCTAATATAGGCCCATTTCAGTCTCCGCGAGGCCAAAAGGTGATATGGATGAGTGGAAGGGCCCTGGGTTACCCGAGTCCACACTGCCATATAACCCATTTTAAAGGTATTATATAGGTATTGTTATTATTATAGACGTACAGATATTATTATAGGCATATAGATATTATTATTATAGATGCAAATATTATTATTAAAGGCATATAGGTATTATTATTATATATGTTATTTATTGATTGATTTATTTTGTATCAAAAGCATTGCATAAATTAGTATAAAACTGAAAAAAATAGGAGCACAGGGCTAAATATCTTTTGAGCAAAACATGCAACAGATGTATGGATATTATCACAGACCTATAGATATTATTATAGGCATATAGATATTATTATTATAGATATTATATAGCTATTATTATTATAGATGTATGCATATTATTATTATTATTATTATTATTATTATTACTATTATAGACATAGATATTATTATATGTATATAGGTATTGTTTTTATAGATATATAGATAATATTGACAGACAGATATTATTATTATAGATATATGGATATTATGATAGACATTATTATTGCAGACATAGAGATATTATTATAGACATGTAGATATTATTGTTATAGACATATAGATACCATGTATATTATGTATTATATATATATATATATATATATATATATATATTAGACTTATAGATATTATTATGATACATATATAGATATTATTGTAGATATTATAGCCCAGGGTTGCTATAAAGTAAAAATGGATGACCATCTTTTGGGAGTGTCTTGATTGTGCCTTCCTGCTTTTGTCCTTTAATTGAATACTGGACTTCATTTCCCAGATTTCCTTCCTATATATAAGCTTTCTGGAAGTTGTACAGATATGTGTGTGCATATAGATGTGTGTGTGTACATACACACTAGGCTTGGTTGATCAAGAAAAAAAATGGTTCTAAACTCTTTTCGTATATAGGGGGCACTGGCGTTTCGATTTTAAATTGTTTACTATTGTGTTATGTACTGATGTTTTTAACCTGTTAACTGTTTGATTGCTTTTATGTATGTATGTATTTTTGACACAGGCATCGAATTGTGCCTTCCTTTGTAAGCCACCCTGAGTCCCCCCTTGGGGGTGAGAAGGGCGGGGTAGAAGTAACTGAAATAAATAATAAATAATAAATTAAATTGATTTCTGATATTTTCTTGAAAAAAAGATTGGAAATTACAGAAATCTGAATGGCTTTGTTTGCTTCGTTAATTGAAGGTGCCCCTCCCTCCAGAATCATTAACTTTGACAAAATCAGAAAGCCTAAACAAAGAGTTTTAAAATCTTGTAGTTTTTTCTGACTAAATATTAGGGCTGGGCGGTTTCGTTTCGTTAATTCGTAATTCGTTAAAAAATTCGTTAATTTTTCAATTACAAAACGATAACGAACCAGTCTGGAGCAATTTTTTTAAAAAACGAATTTTTAAATCGTTTCGCAAATGTTTTGTATTTCGTTATTGTATTCGTTTCGTTATCGTTTTGAGGTCGTTTCGTTATTATTTCCACATGTCTGGGGCATGTTTTAAAGTTGTTTTTGGTTTTCTAAGGGTTTTTATAGTTGTTTTTTGTTTAATTAAGCTTCAGAAGTTCCCCCTGTCCCATTTAGAGGTTTTTAGCGTATTGCGCGGTCACGTCCGCCATTAACGAATCGATTCGTTATTGTTTCGGAAATCGATTCGTTATTGTTTTGTAATTTTTTTCACATTTACGAAATTTCGTAAATATTGAACTTTTTTAAAGGAAAATTTTGTAATTATTTTAAATAACGAAACGCAAAAACGCCCCAAAAACGAATCGATTTTAGAAACAATTTTTTCCGTTGTTACCCAGGCCTACTAAATATGTGTTTTTGGTTTGAAAAGCATTTCAATATGACAAAACCCTGGGTTGCGGCGAATGGCGATGGATTGCAGAGCCGCCGATGCAAAGAGGGACAAGGTGGGCGTGGCTAAGAACAGCTCTTCCTGAAGGCCACTGGGGGTGTGGCCTTCAGGAAGAACTGTTCTTAGCCACGCCCACCTCGTCCCTCTTTGCATAGCCGGGCGTGCAAAGCCACATCAGAAAATAATTCAGAACAATGGGGAATTTGTTTCAGTTTGGAATTGCTTCTCCCACTCTTCTTGCATGGCTCAAAATTGGATCAAAAGGTAATTTAATCCAAATTAATTACGAGTTTAGAAGCTTACGAACAAAATTGACCAAGCCTAATACACACGTGCATGCACACAAACACACACAGAGAGAATCCCTCCCATGTGAGTTCCCAGCAGAGGTGCCTCCATGCTTCCGAACCAAGCACCCCAGAGTCCCACCCGAGGCTAGAGCTGAAGAGGGAGGAAAAAGGGAAGGAGGAATGATAGAAGGGAAGGAGAGGAGGGAGGGAGGAAAGGAAGGAGGGAAGAGAGAAAGAAAGAAAGAAAGAAAGAAAGAAAGAAAGAGGGGAAGAGGGGAAGGATGAGGGAGAGAGGAAAGAGGGAAGGAGGGAGGGAGGAGAGGAAGAAGGGAAGGCATGAAGGGAGGAAATGGGGAAAGAGAGAAGGGAGGGAGAGAAGGATAAGGGAGAGAGGAAGAAGGGATAAAAGGAAGGGACATGAAAGAGGAAAGGCAAAGAGTTTGGACTACAGTTTGAATGGCAGAGCATTCAAATGGAAGTTCCCTTCCCTTCTCTACCCTTGCTTTCCTTCCTCCTCCTCCTCTTTCTCTTCCGGCATACTCATTCCCAATCTCTACTCTCAAGGGAGCAAGGGAGTAGAGATTGCATTGTGAGACATTTTGTTGCCAAATTGGGTGTGTTTTCGCCCAGTTGTTTTCTTTGTTTTTAATGTACTCACGACGCACAACCCATTTTTATATAGAGAGAAGATGTAGGGGAGAAGGCCAGTAAGGTGATGCTCAAGATCCTGCGAGGTTGACTCCAGAAATACATGGAGTGAGAATTGCCAGACGTTCAAGCTGGGTCCAGAAAAGGCAGAAGAATGAAAGACCAATTACCAATATCCGCTGGATAATGGAGAAGGCAGGGAGTTTTAGAAAAACACCTATTTTTGTCTTATTGACTATTCTAAAGCCTTAGACATTGTGGCAAGTTTGTGGTGGTGTGGGGATACCAAGCCACCTTGTCTGTCTCTTGAGGAAACTGTTTCTCTTCCTTAGGACCATGAGGCAGAACATGGGTGTCAGCCCCTCCAGTCTCTTCAAGGACCCCCTTCCTGGTGCGGTACGTTCTCTGGGGATCTGAATTCTTCAGGGCTATTGGTCGTTACTTATTTATTTACAATATTTATAGCCCGCCTTTCTCAACCATACAGCAAATCAAGACGGGTTACAGGTTGGCATAATTCAATGCAATGCATCCATAAAGTGCAGTTAAAACAATCAACATAACAATATAAAACATATATTAAAAACCATTAGAACATATAGTCATCGGTGTCATCCTGTTAAAATGTTTGGCAATCCCATCGTCTGGCCATTCCATGTTCATCATTCATAGTTTCATGTTATCTATTCTGCTGCATTCTCAAAAGCTAGCTCAAAAAGCCCAGTTTTTACTTTTTTATGGAAAGTCAGGAGGGAGGGAGACAATCTAATATACCTGGGGAGTGAGTTCCTAGCCGGGGGGGGGGGGGGGGCACCACTGAGACGGCCCTGTTTCTCGTGCAGGTGGGATTGAGAGCAGGGCCTCCTCTAATGATCTTAAGCTCCTAGATGATTCATAGGAGGAGATACGTTTGGACACATAAGCTTGGCCGGAACCATTTAGGGCTTTATAGGCTAAAGCCGGCACTTTAGCCTCTCAGTCGATGGCATCCCTATCAACTCCAATCAGAATCCTAGGATTACGGAGAAACCTAGTTAAGAAACCTTGATTTATGAACTTTTCAGATAATTACCAACATCTTGCTGAATTCTATCATTACTAAAACTGTTTTTAGCAAGCCATAAACAATATATGCTCGACAACCTCTCCTTGGTGCTGGTCAAGACAGAGCTCCAGTCTAATGGCTAGTCCTCATATCTGAATCTCTGGACATTTAGACTTCAATCTACCTGCAAAATAAAATAGACCCATTGGCTGATTTAGCTGAACCCATGTGATAACACTTGCATCAATCCATTATTTCAGGGGGTTGCTACTCTATTTGTGACTAGAAATTAGAATTTAGCTTTAAAGAAGGATGCTTTAGCAAATCTGATAACAAATGAACAAAAATTAGTTAAAACACTTTACCAGACCCTGCTAGAATGGAACTTGGAAACAGAGAGAATAAAAGAAAACATGACGAAATGGGCCATAGATATAGGTCACCCAATATTACTCAGAGACCGGGAGAATGTTTGGAAGAAGAAGCTAAGATTTACGAAAGCCACAAATATTATAGAAGGATGGTACAAGATATATTTTCGCTGGTATCTGACACCCTTACAAACATCAAATTTCAGTAAAAACTACAATAACAGATGTTGGAGATGCGAAAAGGAGCTGGGCACCCACTTTCATCTGTGGTGGGGTTGTAAGTTAATTAAGAAGTACTGGATAACAATACATAAATACACACAAAAAATCATTGGAATGAAATTTGATCCCAACCCCGAATTTTATCTTTTGAACATTATAAACTGGAATTTAAGTGAAAACGAAGAGAAACTGTTTCTTTATATCTCAGCTGCAGCAAGAATGACAATTGCCCAAAGATGGAAAGAAAAAGATCCTCCACAAATTGACAAATAAAATTCTAGAGTATATGAGTATGGACAATTTATCTTACTATATCGGCAACAGGATTAAGAGTAAGCAAACGAACTGGGAACCTTTGAAACGGTTCATGCAAGAAGAGATGCAGATCCAGTTCTAAGGATGAAGGTCAAACCAATCGATACAGAGAAATGTAATTAAATCACAAGGAAAAAGCAAATGGACATAATTACTAGGGCTGGGCGGTTTCGTTTCGTTAATTCGTAATTCATTAATAATTCGTTAATTTTTTAATTACAAAACGATAACGAACCATTCTGGAGCAATTTTTTAAAAAAACAAATTTTTAAACACGTTTTGTAAATGCTTCGTATTTTGTTATTGTATTCGTTTCGTTATTGTTCCGAAGTCGTTTCGTTATTATTTCCGCATGTCTGGGGCAAGTTTTTTGTTTAATTAGTGAAAAAAAATTATAATATCACACCAACAGTCAACAACAGAGGGAGAGGGAAGCTTCAGAAGTTTTTGGAGGTTTTTTAGCGTATTTCGCGGTCGCATCCGCCATTAACGAATCAATTCGTTATTATTTCGGAAATCGATTCGTTAATGTTTTGTAATTTTTTTCACATTTACGAAATTTCGTAAATATCGAACTTTTTAAAAGGAAAATTTTGCAATTATTTTAAATAACGAAATGCAAAAACCCCCCAAAAACGAATCTATTTTAGAAATAAATTTTTCCATTGTTACCCAGGCCTAATAATTACTCCTGTCCCTGCGGAACGAACTGGAAGGCAGCACATCTCCCCCCTCCCTTCCCCCTCCTCTTTTTCTTGTCTCCCCCTTTCCCCTCCCCCTCCCCCCGCCCCCTCTTTCCTGCCTCATTCCCAACACTTCACTTTCCTTTTCCAACTTTCTCTCTAAAACAATCATATTGTTCTCCCACTTTCACTGTAAACCTTTGGAAACTATAAAAATCAATAAAAAACAAATACAAATGATGTCCTACAAATACACGAAACTGTTCCCTCCCACCAATCATCTTCCTTTCTTTTGCAGCAGTCTGAAGCTGTAGACCTTGAAGAAGGTTCAAGTTAGACCAGATCTCCTTTCCGGCTGCTTCATCTGCCATCTTGGCTCCAGATCTGAACCATGGAAGAAGCCTCAGTTGTATCCTCATTTCAGTTTCTCCTTGAGCTGTAGACCTGCTCTGGTCCAGGGAAGAAACCATGCTTGTCTTTCTTCTACTTTGTCAGGGAGGGATGTCAACCGTCTCTTCTCCAGCCAATAAAGTATATCATTTCCCAGCATTTACTGTATGGGTATATGTTTTCCCTCTACTTTAATGCTTTATGAACAAGTCTAATCTCAGCATATTCGCTGGGTCTAAGGGTTAAAGGTGCAGGTTGGAAAAGGTAAAAAGGTAGTAAAGGAAAAAAATCCACTGATATCCCCATACCGAGAAAAGGAAACGCTAATGAATGCTCAAACTTTCATGCAGTGGCACTCATTTCACATGCCATTAAGGTAATGCTCATGATCCTGCAAGGAAGGCTCCAGCAAGACATGGAGAGAGAGTTGCCAGATGGACAAGCTGGGTTCAGGAAAGTGTGAGGAACAAGAGATCAATATCCGCTGGATAAAGTGGAAAGGCAGGGAGATTCAGAAAAACATATCTGTCTTTTTGGTTATTCTAAAGCCTTTGACTGTGTGGATCATAATAGATTGTGACAAGTTCTTGGTGGTCACTTTGTCTCCTGAAGAATCTGTATAACAACCAAGTAGCAATAGTCAGAACAGACCACGGAAGAACAGACTGGGAAAGGAGTATGGCAGGGGCAGGCTGTCTATTCTCACCATCCCTATTCAACTTGTATGCAGAACACATCATGCGATGTGCCGGGCTTGATGAATCCAAGGCTGGAGTTAAAATTGCTGGAAAAAACATTAACACTCTTTGATGTGCAGATGATCCCATTTGGATGGCTGAAGGCATGGAGTTGCTGGGGAGGCTTCTAAGCAAGATGAAAGCAGAAAGGGCAAAATCTGGGTTGCAGTTAAACATCAAAAAACAGTATTATGGCAACCAGATTGATTGATAACTGGCAAATATAGGAAGAAAAGGTGGAGGCAGTGACAGACTTTGCATTTCTAGGCACAAAGATTACTGCAGACGCAGACTGCAGCCAGGAAATCAGAAGACGGTTACTTCTAGAAAGGAGAGCAATGACCAATCTTGATAAAATAGTGAAGAATAGGGACATCACATTGGCAATGAAGGTCCACATAGTTAAAGCAATGGTATTCCCTGTAGTAAACTATGGATGCGAGGGCTGGACCATAAGGAGGGCTGAGCGAAGGAAGATAGATGTTTTAGAACTGTAGTACTGATGACTGCTGGACAGACCACAAGTTAATCTCTGATCCACAATGGCTATCAAGATTGCCCCAAACACAAACTCCAAGGAAGAAAGATAAGGCACAATATGAACACCAAAGCTCCTCGGGAGCCCTCCAAATGAGCCCTTCTCCAAACAACACTCAAGGATCATCTACTAGAGTTGGATAGGTTTGACTCGGATGTCTCATAACCCATTATAAAGTCGAATAAATTATCTTTCTGAAGGGATTTCCGACATATTTTTTGCAGCTTTGAAGTACTTTGTGTCATTTTTGTTCCGACTCAGGAAGTGAGTTGGAAGTGGTGAAGCATTTTTAATTCACTCCAGCCTGCTGGGAGGCGAAGCCTAAACTGCTTGCTTCCAAGCCAATCAGGGATAAGTTTTGGGGAGGGGCGGGGTTTGGGGAGTCATTGCTCTATATAAAGGGATACACGTGGCTGAAAGGCTAATGCCAAGCCTGGGAAGGGAAAGGGAAGAGAGGTTGTGTTGTGGCTGTTGGTTTGGGCCTGTGGTGGAAGAAGAGCAGGTCAAGCAGAGAAGATGAGGGAGAAAGGCTGTTGACTCTCTGGCTGCTTGCCTTACCACTTGTGCGTTATGGAGGGGTGCCACTTTGGCTGCCCTGTACGCCTGTTATCCATGCAGGGTTTCCTTCCCTTCTGCTGTGGCAGGATGTGGTTCCTTTACATGAGGCAGGACTTGATTCCTTGCGGTGGGGCAGGGGTTGGTAACTGGAGGGGCATGGTGGAACACAGGCTTCCAATGGGCAGTCAAGCAGTCGGTCCTGCTTCAATGAGGCTGGTCTTGGTTCCTTGCTGTGTGTTCCATTCAATATCAGCAATAATCTCTCTTCATGGAAGAGTGCCAGTTTGTCTGCCCTGTGGAGGCCTGCATTTCTTTTGTAGGTTTCCTCTTGTTGGCGCCGCAAGCTGAGGAGGCAACCCCCGTTCCATGTCGCTGGGGAATCCTTCAAGGGCAGGACTTCTTGGAGATCTGGGTTGGTACGTGTCGAAGGAAACGTCTACATTGCATGCAAACCTTCGATGTCTTGGAGGGGTGCCTGTTTGGGTGCTCTGTGTAGTGTGAACATCACTTTTCCTCCATCTGGGGGTTTCTTGTGGTGTATCAGGATTCTGTTCCTGCGTTTGAGCCCTCTGGTACTTCCAGGGTTCCCATCCTTCCACCTCACATTTCTTTCATTCTTCACGGCCAACATTTTCTCCAGGTTGATTTAAGTCAGTCAATAGGAAACCAGCTAGGCAGGCTTGACGTAAAAGTGGTAACAATAATCTTTTCTCATGTGATTCAATCAATAAACATATTAATTCAATCAATTTTAGCTGCACATGCCGACAGAGGTTCCTTTCAGTGAGGCAGGACTTGGTTCCTTTTATTGAGGTAGGACTCGGTTCCTTCTGTTGAGGCAGGACTGGCTTGCTACTTCGGGGCTAGGACTTAGTCTTGGAGGACAGGGGTGTAACACACCAAAAATGAACTCTAAGGAGACATCCACAATCTCAACTGCAGGGGTGCCTGTTTTTCTGCCCTGTGTATGCCAATTGTCCTCCATGCAGGGTTTCCATCCCTTCTGTTGCAGGACTTTTTCCTTTACATTGAAGGTATATGACCTATCATCTTCTGCAATTTTTGGAACACATAGGAGCCTGCTGAACCACACTTTGTGTAATTTGCTTTGTCTACTTTTGTGTGAAAACTGGGTTGCTAGGTTGAATCTGAAGCTGGGACTGCATTGCTTTTTTCAGAAAAAATCATAACTGAATTCTGAATCGAATACACCAGTGCCTCCTAAATATGAAACGGGTTTTGAACATTATTTTTTAAATTAACCAAGCCTAGTATTGATGGTTGATTGATACAAATGGTGTCTTCATGCAGAAGTCCACCAACTGGTCTAACAAAGATCCACCGATTCACACGCCTTTCATAAAGATCTCATAAACCTCCTGAGACACCAACACAAATATATCCACACCTTTAATAATAATAATAATAAAACTTTATTTATATTCCACCCTCTCTCCTCAAGGAGATTCCAATACAGTCATTATTTGCTGAATTGTTGCCAATTCCGTTTTGTTTATCTTTTGTTTGTAACATTATAGACATGTGACATCTCATCTTCTATACTTTTTGGAACACCCGGGAACCTGCTGAACCACATTTTGTGTAATATGCTTTGTTTATTTTGTGTGAAAATTGGGTTGCTAGGTTGAGTCTGAGACTGGAACTGCATTCCTTTATATCTGGGATCAGATCCCAGATTATCTTCTACACTATTATCTGGCAGTGTAGACTCATAGCATCCAGTTCAAAGCAGGTAATTTGTGATCAGATCCGGGGATATAGGGCAGTGTAGATCTAGCCTGGAATGTTCAGTTGCTTTGATATTTAGCAAATCCTTGATCAAAAAGTTGTGCTAAGTTGATCTATGGAACTTCTCCTCCATCGTCCCTCAAATCCACCTTTACTTGGGGATGGCTGGATGAGGAAACACCCAGCTCCACTTTTAAACTCCTTAACATGACAAATGGCCCAATGACTGCACTGGTTGTCGGTCTGCTTCCAGTCTAAATACAAAGCGCTCATTATTACCTATAAAGCCCCAAATGGTTTGAGTCCAGGCTACTTGAGAAACCACATCTCCCTTTATAAATCGCCTTGGCCACTGCAATCAGCAGAGGAGGCCATGTTCTTGGTCTCACCTCCATCTCAAGTGTGGTTGCTGGGGACGAGAGAAGGGGCCTTCTCCGTGATCACCCCTGCCTCTGGAGCTGTTGCACTCCAGAGCAGAATCACCTCTGACTTTAAATACCACAGCATCTGGGTAATATCAGCAAGCAGTTTATTTAAGAATATAAGTAGCCAAAGCAGTAAAAAGTAATCCAAAGTTTAAAAATGCAATTTAGTTTATCAGATACAACGGAAGACAGGAACAAAGAGTCCAAGAAAATCCATGAAGCTAGGCACTTGAATCCATGAACAATACAGCGGCATATCCCATTGACAGGACATGAGCTAGGCAGACCTTGGTGCTTGAAACTTGGTGTTGTCCCAACATTGTCCTCATGTTGCCTCAACTGAAACAATAATCTCTCACACATAATTGTAAACTCTTCCCTGACTCCAAAACTACTGGGAATAGACTCTTTCAAAGTTTTGGTTTACTATCTAACTTCTATTGAATCAGAGGTGAGCATCTTAATTGCTGCCTGGACTGCCTCTGTTTAAAACTTCTTTTCCTGTTCAAGGTCTCATCAACTTCTGCATCTGGTTCATCCAAACCAGCTTCATTCTCAGATAACTGACCAGGGAACTGTGGTGAAAGGCCTTTCACAAGCCCAGGACCTTGAGAATCCTCTTGCAACAATTCAGGTCTCTCTGGCCTCTCTGTTCAACTCCATTCAGGTCCTTCATCCCCAAATTCTCCAGACCCTGGCCCAGGAACCGAATCAACACCCCTATTCTCTTCATGAACATCCACATGAACATCATCCCCATTCTCATCATGACTATCAACATGAACATCAGACACAATCACAGGATGAACAGGGTGATATGCAACAGGATCTCCCTTCCCAAAGAAATAAAAACGGATGCTTTGCTCCTCTCTTTTAAAAAACTTTTAAAAATGTAACTCTGCACTTTGGCTTATGGAGAGGAGGAGAACTAGATTATCTTAAGATCCCACCTCACCTAGAAGCTTATAATCCACCCTGGCTTGGCAGGCTTTTATAACTTAAATGCATTTTACCTGTTTAAATGTTTATTATGGTGTCAAAACTTATTTAATATGTGTATTTAATAATACTATCCTTGTTTGGTTGTTTTATGAGTTTGATTGATGTTGTTTTATGTATTGTTTGATTTGGAATGCATGTATTATTTTTATGGCATTGAATATTTGCCTTTCTCGTTTGGAAGCTGCCCTCAGTCCCTTAGCGGAGATAGGGCGGGTTCTTAATAAAGTTATCTATTTATTTTATCTAAAAGAACGGGCAATACAGTTTTCAAGCCATTGGCTTAGTAAGATCTCAGGTGCATCTACTCTACAGAATGAATGTAGCTATTTACGGTATTTCTATGCACCTTTCTCAGCCTGAAGTCGATTCAAGGCGGCTTACAGAGTTGGCCATGTTGGGTCTGCGTGCCAACTTTGGTCCAGATCCATCACTGGTTGGGTTCTCAGTGCTCTCTGAAAGAGGGTGAACGACAACACCCAGAATTGAAGGTGAATTCCTCCCAAACCCTGACCAGGATTCAAAGTTGGTTATGTTGGGTATGTGTGCCAAATTTGATCCAGATTAATCATTGGTTACATCTAGTGTTCTTTGGTTGTGGGTGAACTAAAATGTCTAAATTCATGGGTCAATCACCCACACACCTCACCAGTATTCAAAGTTGGCCATGTTGGGTATCTGTGTCATGTTTGGCACAAAGTTGGCCATGTTGGGTATCTGTGCCATGTTGGGTTCACAGTAGTGCATTTAGGTAAATTACAATTCCCAGAATACAAGGAATTCCAAGTTGGCCATGTAGGGTATGTGTGCCAAGATTGGCTGAGATCTATCATTGGCAGGTTCAGCATGGTCTCTGGCTGCTGGTGAACTATAACTCAGAGAATCTGTGCGAAAACTCTCCAATGTGTTTTCTTGGTCATGGAAGGGGTGGGGGGTTGTGTGCCAAATTTGGTTGAAATCCATTTTTTGGGGAGAGTTACAGTGGTCTCAGAAATTTGGGCGTCTTGGAAAATAATTACGTAGAAAGGTTTGATGAACACGTGAGGCATTATGGGATAGGGAGGGGGCGGAATCATGCAAATTGAGCACCAATGGAAAGAGTAGAAAACACTGAAATGTCCATGATGGATAAAGTACGTAAAATCTAGGATTACATTGTCCAGATATGGAAGCATTCACTGGGGTGGTGGGAAGTATTGTGTTTGTGAAGCACATTGGTAGGGGTTGCCAATCAAATAGTTTAAAAATGTATCTGGGCCCTTTTGTATTTACACAATGCTCTCTGTAACCTGGAATATCTTTGCAGGGAGGGACTTTGGTGGTTCCAGCAAGATGAAGTCACAGTTGTGTGTGGAAGTGGGAGCTGATAGGAAATCAGCCAATTGACTATATACATACATAGGCATTAGGCCTGGGTAACAACGCAAAAATTTGTTTCTAAAATCGATTTGTATTTGGGGTTTTTTTTTGTTTCGATATTTAAAATAATTACAAAATTTTCCCTTAAAAAAGTTCGGTATTTACGACATTTTGTTAATATTTACAAAACATTTTGTAAAGATGGCGCCCTTTTTTTCAATATTTTTTCAATATTTTTTAATTTAATTATTAATTTAGTAGAATAGGGAGGAGAAATTATTATTAAGGAGGGAAGGCAGGCACTCACTCTGGCGGGCCCTCAAGCGCTGCAGCCAAGTCGGGCCCGGCTCCTCCGAAGCAATGCGAAATTGGGAGAAGGGCTCCCCAAAGGCCATCTAGCCCAGCCCTCCACTAAGGAATTGGGAGAACGAAGCACACCCACCGCAAAGGTGAGGAAGGAGGGACGGGCCGCCTTCCCGCTGAGGGTCGCTCGCCCTCTCGCTCGCCCTCTCGCTCGCTTGCTCAGCCGGCGCCTTCCCCGCCCTCTCCTCCTCCTCCTCCTCTTTCAGGCTCTGACTGGCTAAGGAGAGGAGAGAGAGGAGAGCTCCCAGCAAGCATCTAGCCAAGCCATCTTACGTATTTCCGAAATGGACGGAAATACAAAATTTTTTGGCGCATGCCATTTCGATATTTAAAAACACTTCCGGGTTTAAAAATAAGTTTTGTAATCGTTTTGTAATTGCTAAAATTAACGAATATTTAACGAATTACAAAATTAACGAACGAAACCGCCCAGGCCTAATAGGCATACATACATACATACATACATACATACATACATACATATATACTAGGGATGTGTGATCAATAAAATAAATGTTTCGGAAGTTTTTACGAAAGTATTCTTAATAAGGGAGGCAAAGAGAAAAGGTTTTTGGCAGCAAGGAAGGTGAGGGAAAGAGGCTTTTGGCCGAAAGGGATAAGAGCACAAAAGGCTTTGGCAAGAGAGGTGAGAAAAAAAGGGTTTTGGCAGAGAGGGAGGCAAGGGGAAAAGGCTTCTGGCAGCAATGGAGGCAAGGAGAAAAGGCTTTTGGTGGTGAAGGAAGTGAGGATGGTGACGGAGATAAGTGAAAAAGGCTTGGTGGTGAGGGAAGCAATGACAAAAGGCTTTTGGCAGCCTTTTGAGACTCCTCCATATTATTTGCAGAACCCCAAGGGCTCCACAGAGCACACTTTAGAAACCACTCATCTATTGGGACCACTTTGGTAATAATAATTAGATCTGGTATCCTCCGTGTGAACGTTGCATTATGGATCTTATAGAGTTGATGTGAGTGAACATGATATCAATGGCCAACGTCATTGTATTCTGAAACAAATCTGTATCCATGTTATTTCTGTTCCAGTCGCTGACTGAAGAAAAGCCCTGGTGTGCCAACCTGTAGCATCTCAGCCAAGATCTTGATATTGTTCTGTTTTGTCAATGTCATTGACACTCTCCACTGGAAACTGTCATCCCAGATCAATCCTGGGCCAAGTGCCCCTGCTGAGGTGTGCTCCATATGTTCTTGCATAACAATTGGCCAACCTCTTAAAATGTATAAATATTTGCATTGCAGACAGCAATTTCAATTCTATAGCCAAGCAAATGTCATGGGTTTCCCACAGAGAGGGTTTTCCTCATTCCTGATGTATAGATTTACTATATAAGGGGCATAGGCTCTTGGCTCACAATTCCTTCTTCCACAGAGGAGAACACCTTGGGGACACCTTGCAAAGCCAACAGGTGAGTAAGGTAAGGATCCAAAGGGAGCTCCGGTTGCTTCTCCCAAAATGAACCAATCAGTCTGATTTCCCAACTCTATACTTATCTTTCAAATGCTAGGAATTAATTTGTGTATATGTTATATTCAACATAATTTGCATTCAATCTCTTGCTAGATGGTTAAGCAGAAATGGATTTGGATATAAAAATCTGGCTTTGGGTGATTCAGTATAAAATATAATCACAACGGGAGCTAAAATGAACATTTGTGGGGTTTTCTTCTCATGTAAATTGCTGGTTCAATGTTGAAAACCCTCATTTTCCCCATGAAATTTACATTTAGGCTTCATCTACACTGCATAATTCATGCAGATTGACATCACAGAAACTTGGCTCAATGCTGTGGTATCCTGAGAGTTGACATTTGGTGAAGAACCAGAGCTGCTTGGCAGAGAAAGCGAAAGACCTTGTAAAACTACAGCTTCCATGGTGTTGAGCTACTGCAATTACAGTGGTGTCCAACTGCATTTATTCTAGAGTGTAGACACCCCATATAGTCAGACTCCAGGAAAATAAATCCCAATTGAATGTTAGGAAGAGCTTCCTGAGGGTCCAAGGTGTTCTCCAGGGGAATCTGGTGCCTGGGAGCTTGGTGGAGCCTCCTTCCTTCTCTGGAAGTTCAGAAGAAGAGACTGAATAATGGCCGTCTGTCGGGAGGGTTGCACTGTAGAATCCTGCCTAGCAGAAGGGGATGGGCTAGGTGGCTCTGGGTGCCATTACAACTCCAGGATGCGTATTTCCTCAGGTCAAGATGCTCAAGGTTTGGACCGTCCTTCTTCTGTGCAGCCTCCAGCCCTTCCAACAAGCTGTGGCGCAAAGAGCACGCCCCGCGATGGACAAGCTTCGTTACAACAACAATTTAGCACGTCAGTATTTGTATCTCTTTCATTTTTTATTATTGAGAGATAGATAGATAGATAGATAGATAGATAGATAGATGATAGATAGATAGATAGATGATAGACAGACAGACAGACAGACAGATGATAGATAGATAGATAGATAGATAGATAGATAGATAGATAGATAGACAGACAGACAGACAGATAGACAGATAGGGTACTCTGTTTCATTAACAAAAATGAAATTTTCATAAAATATTCTTGACATTTTAAAAAAATTGTCAAGGCAATTGACTATATTTCCAGTGGATGTCTCAGGATCCATCTACACCGTAGATTTAACACAGCTTGATACCACTTCATCTGCCATGACCCAATCCATGATATCTGTAATTTGGTGAGACACCCACATTCTTTGGCAGGGAAGGCTAAAGGCCTTTGAAAACTCCAACTGGCATGACTCCATAAAACTGAACCATGGCAGGAAAAGTTTTGTTGATCTGCATTCATTCATTCTACAGTATAGATGCACCATTTCTGATTTACTCAAGCTGCCTTTCAGATCCTCATAGAGATTTCAATGGATCTCCTGTCCAAATGCCTGGGTTGCCATGGCCCGTATCCTATTATGAGGTCCGAGTAGACCTTGTCTTACCACAATGGGTCTCCCCTAGTTGGCACTCACATTACTTGAGCCCATTACAATGTTGACGCTTCTCCTGAATTCCTCAACCTACTTGTAGGTCCTCAACTACATTCCACACCATACATTCATTCCACTTTGAGTCATCCTTAACTGCCCTGGCTCCATCCTACAGAATCCCAAGATTAATAGTTCTGTGAAGCACTCACAATTCATTGACTTCCCCAAACAGCCAATCCCTGGAATGTGTTGGTTGCACCCATAGTCGTGAATATAGCATTGAACTGGTATGTGTAGTGTGCAAGTCTGTGATGTTTCAAACAAACCACTTATGACATACGGTGCAAACCCATATCAATGAAACATGTTCTTGCAATTTAATGTGAGCTGCAGCTGAAAAAATACATTTTCCGTAGGAATTTTCTAGTCCTTCCAGTGTGATCATATGAGATGCTTCCACTGGAGGTTGACTGTTGAAGGCCTGTAAATCCTAATGAGATATTTCTTCTAGATATTTTCTAAGGCTAAGCCCTTCAGCATGAGTCTATGGCCCCACCTACACTGCCATATAATCCAGTTTCAGAATGCAGATTAATTGCAATGGACTGGATTATAGGGCACTTTAGAGTCATATAATCCAGTTCAATGAGATTCAATCTGCATAATTGTAGGCGATCTCTCCCTATAGCCGATCCCTCGTAGCCCATGAGTCTGATTGTATTCCAGAGTTAGAGTTTTGCCAATGGGTCCATACGTTAATATAGATACCTATTTTGGGTATTCATAGTCTTTCTTTCACAGTGAGAGTATACATTTTAAGATGGAAGAAGGTCATTACCAGGGTTTGATTCAGACTCCTCCTTCCTCTTGACACAGTTATCCCTTTCGTCATCCATTTGTTTGTTTTCAAAATCCAGAGTCATGTTGGAGGACCTGGAAATGCTGGACTTTGAACAGTGGTTCTCAATTGTTGGTCTTCCAGGTATTTTGGACTTCAACCCCCAGAAATCCCAGCCATCTTACCAGCTCTTAGGAATTGTGGGAAACAAAGTTCAAAACACCCGGAGAATCAAAAATTGAGAACCGATGAAATTCTAGACATTTACTAAGTCATCCACATGTTTCTTCTTTAGTAGAAGAGCTAGAGAGGTATTCTCATTAGGCATTTTCTAGGTCCTCCAGCATGAGTCCATAATTCGCTTCTACTGTACGTTGACCATGGTCATGCTGGAGAACCTAGAAATGCTAGAGATATTTTCCCGCTAGGCATTTCCTAGATCCTACAGCATTAGTCTATGATATGCTTCCTCCAGAGGTCATTCATTTCAATAGGGGTTGTTGCTAGCTGTAGTTTCACATTCCTGTGGTAAGTTCAAGAAGATATGTAGGTTGTACTCTATCTGAATTAAGTAATCTTCCTTATTTCCTCTGAGATTTAAAATCTGAAAGAAGACATGTCTGAAGAATGAAAGGCACATATTTTTGTTCAGATCCAGGACAAAGCCAAAATTCAGGTGAAGCCTTGTTTAATCAGTAGAAGAGGAGTGATAGGTCCGGAGAAGGAACAGAGTCTTTATCTGCAGTGTGTTGGTGCTGGAACCATCCATGCATTTTTCTTGGCACCATTAACAGTGCCAATCAATCATCATTCATTGCAAGGGAATGCCAGTGTTATTACCTTCGCAATGCCAAGCTTCAAGTCCTGCCTCTATGCCACTAAATATATGCCCTTGTTGTACAGACCTCATGTCCCATTTACATATAATGATGATAATTGATGATGTAAATGGAGTAAGGGTTGCCTATAAAGTCAGGAGTCAGTTTAGCCAAAGGCAACACAGCATTGGGGAGGAAAAGAGGGTAACAGTAGTCATGGTGGTGAATAATGGTGGGGCATAGCTTTACTTTGTTGACTTTCCATCTCAAAATGGGATCAACTTTCTACAGTATTCCCTCCGGTCTCCTGCGACGATGGGCCTCTCGGAGAACTCTTGGGAGAAAATCTTTTAGATGGCACCCTGGACAAGCAAGGTCTGTTTCGTAATGTCCTAGGGCGGAAAAGAAGATATCTGCTTGGAGGTGCCTTGGGAGGCAAGAAAGTTCTGCCTGGAAATGTCTTGGGAGACAAGGAAGGTCTGCCTGGAAATGTCTTGGGAGACAAGGAAGGCCTGCCTAGAAATGCCTTGGGAGACAAGGAAGATCTGCTTGAACGTCTCCTGAATCTGCTTAAGTAAGTTATATTGGGAACAAGGTGGAGCATCAGTTCAATGGATGAATAAAATATATAAAACTATGTAGGGGAGCTGGCCAGTAAGGAAATGCTCAAGATTCTGTGAGGTAGACTCCAGCAATACATGGAAGGAGAGTTGCCAGATGTACAAGCTGGGTTCAAGGGCAAGATGGATAGATAGTAACCTTGAAGTGACTGGCTTGACATTGAAGGAACTGGGAAAGGCCACGATGGACAGGGAGCTCTGGCATGGGCGGGTCCATGAGATCACAAAGAGTCAGAAGCAAGTGAACGAAGAGGTGACGGAAAAATGACATTCTACCCAGGGAAGGAGATGATTCCCTTTTTGGGTGAAATTTAAGATTAATCCCCTTATACACAGTCCATATATTCCAGTACAACTCCATGGTCAACTTCGCCCATTCACATGGAAGTACCTAGAGATTTCTAGGGAGAACACCTTGGTCTTTCAATGCACTCCTACAGTCAACTTCCAGCAGAGCTTGTCCCCAGAGTCATGCTGGAAAGCCTAAAATTTCCTAGGAAGGTGTTCATCCTCTCATGTAAAACATAGGAATTTTGTTATTGACATTGTTTCACCTTCATAGGGTCCTGTGCCCCTAACCCCAGTGAAGGTGGAGGGTGGACTGCACCTCCTTGTGTGTGGTTCATAGCAGGGCATTTATGCGCATAAAACTTCCAGCCACAGTTTCCAATTCTGACTCTGCCCAAATACTTTCTCACTTTCTAGATGGAATATTGTGAATGCCAACGTAACTGGACTCAAGCTGGAACCCATGTCAGGTGGTGTGCTCCAAATGACCTTCCCTTTCAAAATGGAACTCCTGGGCAATAGTCCAGGTGCTGCACCCAGGAAGGCCAGGTGAGCAGAAAGGCCAGGTTCAGGAATCCTCTTCCTTGGGATCCACAATTACCTATCCCTATGTTATTATTATTCTATATAATTCTATTATATAGAATTGGGAGGGATAGCCAATACTCCAGAGGACAGGAGCAGGATTCAAAACGATCTTGAAAGAATAGAGAGATGGGCCAAAACTAACAAAATGAAGTTTAACAGTGACAAATGCAAGATACTCCACTTTGGCAGGAAAAACGAAATGCAAAGATATAGAATGGGGGACAATGCCCGGCTCGAGAGCAGTACGTGTGAAAAAGATCTTGGAGTCCTCGTGTTAAACATGAACCAGGAATGTGATGTGGCAGCAAAAAAAAGTCAATGGGGTTTTGGCCTGCATCAAGAGGAGCCTAGTGTCCAGATCTAGGGAAGTCATGCTCCCCATGCTCTATTCTGCTCTGGTTAGACCACCCCTGGAATATCGTGTCCAATTCTGGGCACCACAATTCAAGAGAGATATTGACCCTAAGCTGGAATGTGTCCTTTGATTCTATGATTCTATGATTTTATTAAATGCTTAGGCAGTAGCTGAAAGCAAGCAAGCAAACCTAGGGGAAATCCTGTGATGTTGATATAGGCCAGGCGTGGTGCTCATAAAAATCACAAAACCAACAGTAAGTCACTAAGTCAGCTATTTATTGTCTTTTCCGAATCAATGGACCAAGCTGGGGGTTCTCCTCCAAATCCAGTCTGGCAGAATATTCCAGTTTAAGCAGAAGGTTCATACTGTCAGAACATCAATTTACTAACGTAATAAGTTATGATTGGACACATGATATACTTCAAGTAAGCATAACAAATAGAGATATGTGTGCACAAGTATCAAAAATATTACAGTTAACAAAGATATTTAAATCTCCTTATTCAAGAAAAGGTGTGAAAAGTTCTGTGTAATGAAGAACTTTTATCTACTTTCCATTTTTTGTCTAACTTATTGGCATCTGCTGGTTCTCAGGCTCTTGCTTCTTGCTATTCCTCACACGTCCATTCTACACTGACATATAAAATCCATATTATCTGCTTTGAATTAGATTATCTGTGTCTACACTGCCATTTAATCCAGTTCAAAGCAGAAAATATGGATTTTATATAGTGGTGTAGTAGAGGCATCTGTTTTTCTCAAGTAAAAGGGAACCCAAAAGGCATCCGCATGAGCCAACCTTTTCTGAAAAATCAAAAATTCAACCTACCATTCTAAGAAAATGAACCAATTGCCTGGCAGTGTGGTGGAGTCTACTTCTCTGAAGATTTTTGGGCAGGGGTTGGACTGGATTGCCCTGGAGTATCTTGATTCCAATTCTGGTCTTCTAAAGCAATGCCCCTCACTTTCTCTTCCAGATCTTCTGGGGCTCCGACGGATTTTCTGCGTCTTTGTGTGGACATCTACATCAAAGTTATTCTTCGGATGGTGGAAGACGGGATCGGAGCACCCAAGCTTGTGGTTGAGAACAGCATGGCCAACGTAACTCACTCCAAGCTCTCACCTGGGTGAGTGTCCAGAGATCTTTGTAGAGAGTGGTTTGGGTAGCGATGGAGAGGGGAGCATGTGGCCTTCCCATTTTTATACAGAAACGCTCTTTCCCTTCTCCTGCATGAGTGGTCAACGGACCATCCCTTGGCCCAGAAAGGAGGATGTATCTGAAGTCAACATGAACCCTTTCTCTTCCTTAGGACCATGATGCAGAAGATGGGTATCAGCCCCTCCAGCCTCTTCAAGGGCCCCCATCCTGGTGTGGTACGTTCTCCAGGAATCTGGGTTCTCCAGGCCTATTGGTCATTATTTATTTATTTACGATATTTATAGCCTGCCTTTCTCAACCATATGGTGACTCAATGCGGGTTACAGGTTGGCACAATTTGATGCCATGCATTCATAAAGTGCAGTTAAAACAATCAACACAACAATATAAAACATATATAAAAACCATTAAATATATAGTCATTCGTGTCATCCTGTTAAAACATTTTCCAGTCCCATCATCTGGCCATTCCATGTTCATGATTCATAGTTTCATGTTATCTATTCTGCTGCATTCTCAAAAGCTAGCTCAAAGAGTCAAGTTTTTACCTTTTTATGGAAAGTCAGGAGGGAGTGAGATGATCTAATATTCCTGGGGAGTGAGTTCCATAGTGTGTGTGGGGGGGGGCACTACTGAGAAGACCCTGTCTCTCATACCTGCCAATCGTCCCTGCGATGCAGGTGGGATTGAGAGCAGGGCCTCATGTCATGATCTTAAGCTCCTAGATGGTTCATAGGAGGAGAAACCTTTGGACATGTAAGCTGGCCCTGAACCATTTAGACCTTTATAGGCTAAAGTCAGCACTTTAGCCTCTCAGTCTGTGGCATCCCTATCAACTCCAATCAGAATCCTAGGATTATGGGGACACCCAGTTAAGAAACCTTGATTTACGAACTTTTCAGATAATTACCAACATCTTGCTGAATTTTCTCCCTGCTAAAACAGTTTGTAGCAAGCCATTAGGAATATATGCTGGACAACCTCTCCTTGGTCCTGGTCAAGACAGAGCTCCAGAATAATTGCTAGTCCTAATATCTGAATCTCTGGACATTTAGACTTCAATCCACCTGCAAACCAAAATAGACCCATTGGCTGATTCAGCTGGACCCATAACATAACATTTGCATCAATCCCATTATTTCAGGGGTTGTTACTCTATTAGAGTAGCAATTAGAATTTAGCTTCAAAAGAGGGTGCTTTATTAAATGTGATAGCAAATACAAATAAACAAGGAATTGCTATATATTTGTGACTAGCTATTAGAATTTGGCTTCAAAGGAGGGTGCTTTAGCAAATGTGTTAGCAATTTATGTCCTACAAATAAACAAGGAACGAAGCTCTGTTCCCTCCCATTGATCACCTTCCTTTCTTTTGCAGCAGTCTGAAGCTGTAGACCTTGAAGAAGGTTCAGGTTAGACCAGATCTCCTTTCTGGCTGATTCGTCTGCCATCTTGGCTTCAGGTCTGAACCATGGAAGAAGCCTCAATTGTTTCCTCATTTCAGTTTCTCCTTGAGCTGTAGACCTGCTCTGGTCCAGGGAACAAACAAGGCTTGCCTTTCTTCTGTTTTGTCAGGGAGGGATGTCAACCGTCTCTTCTCCATTCAATAAAGTATATCATTTCCAGCATTTACTGTATGCGTATATGTTTTCCCTCAACGTTAATGCATTTTGAACAAGTCCAATCTCGGCATATGTAGTCAGCGCTTCACATTGGCTGGGTCTAAGGGTTAAAGGTGCACGTAGGAAAAGGTAAAAAGGTAGTAAAGGAAAAAAAATCCACTGATATCCCCATACCGAGAAAAGGAAACGCTAAAGAATGCTCAAACTTTCATGCAGTGGCCCTTATTTCTCATGCCATTAAGGCAATGCTCATGATCCTGCAAGGTAGGCTCCAGCAATACAGGGAGAGAGAGTTGCCAGATGGACAAGCTGGGTTCAGAAAAGTGAGAGGAACAAGAGACCAAATTGCCAATATCCGCTGGATAAAAGGAAAAGGCAGGGGGTTTCAGACAAAACATCTATTTGTGTCTTATTGACTATTCTAAAGCCTTTGACTGCGTGGATCATAATAAATTGTGGCAAGTTCTTGGTGGTCTTGGGTACCAAGTCACCTTGGCTGTCTCCTGAGGAATCGGTATAACCACCAAGTCAGTCAGAACAGACCTCGGAACAACAGACTGGGAAAGGAGTATGACAGGGCTGTCTATTCTCACCATCCCTATTCACCTTGTATGCACAACACATCATGTGATGTGCGGGGCTTGCGGGGCTGGAGTTAAATTGCTGGAAGAAACATTAACACCCTTAGTGTGCAGATGATCCCATTTTGATGGCTGATCACATGGAATTGCTGGGGAGGCTTCTAACCAAAATGAAAGCAGAAAGGGCAAAATGAGTCCTTCTCCAACCAAAACTCAAGGATAATCTACTACAGATGGATAAGTTTGACTCGGATGTCACATAACCCATTATAAAGTTGGATAAATAATCTTTCTGAAGGGATTTCCCACATATTTTTTGATACCGGAAGTCCATTGCAGTTTTGAAGCACTTTGTGACATTTTTGTTCCGACTCAGGAAGTGATTCGGAAGTGGTGAAGCATTTTTAATTCACTCTAACCTGCTGAGAGGCGAAGCCTAAAATACTTGCCTCCAAGCCAATGTGCGGGGCTTGATGAATCCAATGCTGGAGGTAAAATTGCTGGAAGAAACATTGACCACCGTAGATATGCAGATGATCCCACTTTGAGGGCTGATTGTGAGGAGGAGCTAAGTAGCCTTCTAACCACAATGAAAGCAGAAAGGGCAAAAGCTTGGTTGCAGTTAAGCATAAAAAAAAACAAGATTATGACAACCAGGAGAGGAGGAAGTGTCCTGGAGAAAATGTTGGCCGCGAAGAATGAAAGAAAGGGAGGTGGAAGGATGGGAACCCTGGAAGGATAAAATATGCAAAATCTAGGATTACATTGTCCCGATAGGGAAGCATTCACTTGGTTGATGGGAAGTATTGATTTTGTGGAGCACATTGGTAGAGGTTGCCGATCAAATAGTTTAAAAATCTATCAAGGCCTTTTGTGTTTTCACAATGCTCTCTGCAACCTGGGATATCATTGGAGGTTCAGCAAGATTACATCACAGTTGTGTGTGGAAGTGAGAGCTGATAGGAAATCAGCCAATTGACTACATACATACATACTAGGCCTGGGTAACAACGGAAAAAATTGTTTCTAAAATCGATTTGTATTTGGGGTTTTTTTTTGTTTCGATATTTAAAATAATTACAAAATTTTCCTTTTAAAAAATTCGATATTTACGAAATTTCATAAATGGTAAGAAATTAACGAATCGATTTCCGAAACAATAACGAATCGATTCGTTAATGGCGGACGCGACCGCGAAATACGCTAAAAAACCTCCAAAACCTTCTGAAGCTTCCCTCTCCCTCTGTTGTTGACTGTTGGTGTGATATTATAATTTTTTTCACTAATTAAACCATAAAACTGGCCCAGACATGCGGAAATAATAACGAAATGACCTCAAAACAATAACGAAATGAATACAATATCGAAATACGAAGCATTTACAAAACATTTTTGAAAATTCGTTTTTTTTAATAATTGCTCCAGAATGGTTCGTTATCGTTTTGTAATTGAAAAAATTACTGAAATTTTAACGAATTACGAATTAACGAAACGAAACCGCCCAGCCCTAATACATACATACATACTAGGCTTGGGCGGTTTTGTTCGTTAATTTCGTAATTCGTTATTAATTCGTATTTAAATTAGCTTACGATCCAATATTGAGCCATGCAGGACTACTGTGAGGAGTAATTAAAAATTGAAACAATTTCTCCAATTTATTTCGTATTGTTTCGTAATTGTTTCATAATTGGTTCAAAATTGTTTTGAAATTGCTTCGTAATTGTTTCGTAATTATTTCCGTATGTCTGGTGCAAGTTTTATAGTTGTTGTTTGTTTTATCAGTGATTAAAAAATAAATTATCACACCAACAGTCAACAACAGAGGGAGAGGGAAGCTTCAGAAGTTCCCCCGTCCCATTTGGAGGGTTTTTTTTTAGCATATTGCGCAATCGCATCCGCCATTAACGAATCGATTCGTAATTTTACAAAATTTAATATATTTCAAACTTTTTTAAAGAAAAAATTTGGAATTCTTTAAAAAAACGAAACGCAAGGGCCCCCCTAAAAACGAAACGAGTTTAGAACCAAATTTTTCCGTGGTTACCCAAGCCTAATACATACATACTAGGGATGTGTGGATCAATAAAAATAAATGTTTCAGAAGGTTTTATGAAATGGGGGTGGTGGTGGTGTTTCATTACTAAAGTATTCTTACTGAGGGAGGCAAAAAGAAAAGGCTTTAGGTGGTGAGAGAGGTGAGGAGGAAAGGCTTATGAAAGTGAGGCTGTCATGAATGACTTTTCAATAACTTTAAAGCATAGTTTCTTTTTATTGCCATTTCCAGTGTGAGAGGGTGTCATGAACTCATACCTTTTCGTAGGCCTGGTCGACAGCAGGCTGGCATCCAGGCAGAGAGGCAAGGGGAGGAGTCAACTCTCTTCTGATTGGGTCTGACTCAAGGGAGTGGAGTTGCAGGAGAAATAAGTAGCTTGCCAGCTCTGACAGAGGAGAGAGAAGGAGGGTAATCCTGAACGAAGCAAGATTAGAGTAGGAGAGAAGAAAGGCTAGGCTTTCAGTCAGGGAATAATGGGTATGTTTTCTAAGTGAGCTAGCCTGGAAGAGACTAGTTTAGAACAGGGGTCTTCACAGGAATCTGGCTAGGGAAGCCAGAGTGAGAACCTGTTAACTTGTTTTCTGCTTCCTTGGAGACTAGGACGCGGAACAATGGCTTCAAACTACAAGAGAGGAGATTCCATCTGAACATTAGGAAGAACTTCCTGACTGTGAGAGCCGTTCAGCAGTGGAACTCTCTGCCCCGGAGTGTGGTGGAGGCTCCTTCTTTGGAAGCTTTTAAGCAGAGGCTGGATGGCCATCTCTCAGGGGTGATTTTAATGCAATATTCCTGCTTCTTGGCAGAATGGGGTTGGACTGGATGGCCCAAGAGGTCTCTTCCAACTCTTTGATTCTATGATTCTATGTGCTAAGGCAGAGTACAAGTGGGAATTATCTCTCAGGTGTCAGAGTAGAGACTCTGTGTGACAGCCAGGGGAAATTGGCTGGTGAATTTCACTGCTACATATTATTAAGGGTAGAATGAAGAGAATTTAGTAGGGCTGGGCAACCACGGAAAAATTTGTTTCTAAACTCGATTCGTTTTTTGGGGGTTTTTGCATTTCGATATTTTAAAGAATTCCGAATTTTTTCTTTAAAAATGTTCGATATTTACGAAATTTTGTAAAATTATGAAACAATATGAAACGAATACGAATCAATTCGTTAATGGCGGACGCAACCGCGCAATACGCTAAAAAACCTCCATATGGGACAGGGGGAACTTTTGAAGCTTCCCTCTCCCTCTGTTGTTGACTGTTGGTGTGATATTTATAATTTTTTTTCACTGATTAAACAAACAACGACTATAAAACTTGCCCCAGACATGCGGAAATAATAACGAAATGATTTCGAAACGAATACGAAACGAATACGAAGCAATTACGAAATGAATTGAAAAATTCGTTTCATTTTTAAGATGCTCCTGAATGGTTCAATATCGCTTCATTATAAAAAAAAATAACAAATTTTTAACGAATTACGAAATAACGAAACAAAACCGCCCAGCCCTAGAATTTAGCTCCAGTTAGAGGAAAGTAACCCATCCCGAAGAAACTGTTCGTTTAAGAATAAGATTGTTCTTTAGAAACCATTTAAGCCTATGTGCCTTGCAGAAGTCTGTTGTTTACCTCATGTTCTTCAATAAACTCATTCTATATTTTCATCGTTAACTAGCCTCAGCATTGGTTCCTTATATAGCCTCAGGTCTGACAATTCTATACACTTTTACAGTCCAGTCACATTTCATAGGGAGCCAGAAGAAAGAAGCAGTGTATTGGGAGAATTCACCTCAGGAACTCCAGTCAAACAATTCCTCATGATTTAACATTGAGGTGGAGGCAGCTTACCAAACATTACACACACACGTTACAACAACGACATATGTGTTGGATCGCTTTGGGGTCTGATAGGAGGGAATAGAGATGGTGTTTTGTCTCTCCTGCCTATAATAATATGCAATCCTCGTTACATTGGTGGCAGCGGTGGGATAGAAAAGAAAGGTCCCCCCTGTCATCGGTAATTCGCGATCATTGTTACAGAGGGTATATCAGATTACAGAAAAACATTTAGACAAAGAATGAACTTGGACCTACAGACATATAGATTTTATGCAACTACATTGGATTCACAATTACATTGGTTAACAAACAAATAAAGGGGAATTCCATTTTCACTCAACATTCACACACATGAACATGCATTCATACTCATGCACCCAAATATTATTATATCCTTTTCTCCCTCCTTGGAGAAGCACCAGTCAGGCCAGACCCTGCTTTCCATAACTTCAAAACACCAAAATGCCAAAACTTCTTTCCCTAAGCACAATGGCAAGGACTAAATCTCTGTTTTCCCTACAGCAGAACCTGACTCCCTGCACAAAATCTAGGACTCTAAAAGCACACTTCTTCCTCTTCCCTTGGGGAAGAATCTCCAAAGTGTACAGATATGCTTTCCTATAGCATATCTGACCCTCTCCGAATACACCATCTCTCTCCTTCCCATGAACCAGAGAGGTGGGTGAACAGTGTCTCTGTCTGTCACACTTTGAGCATTATTAGATTGAGTCTTTTATAGGAATATTCTGCTGATGTAGTCTCAAAGTTGTAAATGAATGATAGACGTCTTCCATCCTGGCTCCATCTCAGTTTCTTGGACAGATGTTGACTCTTCTTGATTGGTGTCGACAAACGCAAGGCTTGTGTTGACTTCCTTCTTAACATAAGGAATGTTGTAAACATTACCATAACTTGAAATAATCAACGTCAGGGTTCTTATCAGAGTTTACTTTTCAATTCTTATTAGCAGGTTTTAATCACAGTCCAGAAAGCAGGTAGTCATTGCAGGTCCAGGTGTTTTACTGGTGTTTCCAAAATTATCAGCTCCATACATCCTTCCATTCTTCCATTCATTCTCACATATCATATTAATGTCACATTTTTCAAATCTGCACATTGAATTTCTTGTGACAAAGGAGGTGAGGAGAAAATGATTTTAGTAGCGAGGGAGGCAAGGAGAAGAGGTTTTTGGTGGGGAAGGAGGCAATGAAAAAAGGCTTTCTGCAGAGAGGGAGGCAAGGAAAAAAGGCTTTTGATGGTGAAGGAAGTGAGGATGGTGACAGAGATAAGTAAAAAAGGCTTTTGATAGGGAAAGAGATGAGGAGAAAGAGCATCTGATGCTGAGGAAGGAGAGAAGAAAAGGCTTTTGGTGGTGAGAGAAGCAACGAGAAAAGCCTTTTGGCGGGCTTTTGAGACCCTTACCTATGCTTCATAGGTAAGGCTCCCAAGGGCTCCGCAGAGCCCCAAGGGCTCCGCAGAGCACACTTTAAGAACCACTGATCTATTGGGTCCACTCTGGGAATAACAATTAGATCTGGGATCCTCTGTGTGAATGTAGCATTATGGATTTCATGGGGTTGATGTGAGTGAACATGATATCAATGGCCAACATCATTGTATTCTGAAACAAATCTGCATCCATTCTATTTCTGTTCCAGTCACTGACTGAAGAAAAGCCCTGTTGTGCCAACCTCTAGCATGTCAGCCAAGATCTTGATATTGTTCTGCTTTGTCAATCTCATTGACTCTCTCCACTGGGAACTGACATCTCAGATGAATCCTGGGCCAAGTGCCCCTGCTGAGATGTTCCATACCTTCTTGCATAACAATTCACCAACGTTTTCAAATGTATAAATATTTGCTTTGCAGACAGTAATTGCTATTCTATAGCCAAGCAAATGTCATGGGTTTCCCACAAAGAGGTTTTCCTCATTCCTGATGTATAGATTTACTATATAAGGGGCATAGGCTCTTGGCTCAGGATGTCTTCTTCCACAGACGACAAAACCTTCGGAAACATTGCAAGTCAACAGGTGAGTAAGGTAAGGATCCAAAGGGAGCTCAGGTTGCTTCTCCCAGAATGAACCAACCAGTCTGATTTCCTACTCTATAATTAACTTTCAAGGGCTAGGCATTCATTCATGTATATGTTATACTTAAAATATTTTGCATTCAATCTCTTGCTAGATGGTTAAGCAGGAATGGATTTGGATATGAAAATCTGACTTTGGGTGATTCAGTTTAATATATGATCACAAAGGGAGATAAAATGAACATTTGTGGGATTATATTCTCCTCTAAATTATGTTCCATGTTGAAAAAAACCATTGACTATTAAATGTACATGTAGGCTTCATCTACACGGCATAATTTATGCAGATTGGCATGATTTAAACTTTCATGGCTCAATGCTGTGGTATCCTGAGAGCTGACATTTGGTGAAGAACCAGCACTCTTTGGAAGAGAAGGTGAAAGACCTTTTAAAACTACAGCTTCCATGGTGTTGAGCTACTGCAATTGCAGTGGTGTCCAACTGCATTCATTCTATAGTGTAGACACCCCATATAGTCAGACTCTAGAAAAAGAAATCCCAATTAAATGTTAGGAAGAGCTTCCTGAGGGCCCAAGGTGTTCTCCAGGGGAATCTGGTGCCTGGGAGCTTGGTGGAGCCTCCTTCCTTCTCTGGAGGTTCAGAAGAAGAGGTTGGATAAATGGCCACCTCTCAGGAGGGTGTCACTGTAGAATCCTGCCTGGCAGAAGGTGATGGTCTAGGTCAGGGGTCCTCAAACTAAGGCCCGAGGGCCAAATGCGACCCTCCAATGTTATTTACCCAGCCCTCGCTCAGGGTCAACCTAAGTCTGAAACGACTTGAAAGCACCCAACAACAACAACAATCCTATCTCATCAGCCAAAAGCAAGGCCACACTTCCCATTGAAATACTAATAAGTTTATATTTGTTTAAATTGTTATTCATTTTAATTGTATTGTTTTTAAGGTTCTTTTTTTGTACTACAAATAAGATATATGTAGTGTGCATAGGAATTCATTCATTTTTTCTTTTCAAATTATTAACTGGCCCTCCAACAGCTTGAGGGACTGTGATGTGACCCTCTGTTTAAAAAGTTTGAGGACCCCTGGTCTAGATGGTCCTGCGTCCCTATATAACTCCATGATCCATATTTTCTCAGGTCAAGATGCTCAAGGTTTGGACCATCCTTCTTCTGTGCAGCCTTCAGCCCTTCCAACAAGCCGTTGCGCAAGAAGAAGAGCCTGAGACTGCAGAGTTTCACTTCAAAAACCTTCTAAGACGTCAGTATTTACATCGCTTTCATTATTTATATTGGGAGATAGATAGATAGATAGATAGATAGATAGATAGATAGATAGATGATAGATATGGTTCTCTGTTTTGTTAACAAAAATGAAATTTTCATAAAATAATCTTAATTCAAGGCAATTGACTATATTTTCAACGGATGTCTCAGGATGCATCTACCCTGTAGATTCAATGCAACTTGATGCCACTTTATCTGGCATGACCCAATCCAGGAGAGCTGTAATTTGGCAAGGAAGGGTAAGGCCTTCGAAAATTACAACTGCTGTGATTCCATTGCACTGAGTCATGGCAGAAAAAGTGGTGTCGAACTGCAATCATTCTACAGTATAGATGCACCAAAGCTGGGTACATGTTGTGAAATTCCATTTCTGATTTACACAAGCTGCCTTTCAGGTCCATTTTCAATGGATCTGCTGTCCAAATGCCTGGGTTGCCATGGCCCGTATCCTATTATGAGTCCCGAGTAGACCTTGTGTTACCACAATGGCTCTCCTCTAGTTGGCACTCACATGACTTGGGCCCATCAATGTTGACACTTCTCCTTAGTTCCTAAACATACAGTCATTCCACTTTGAGTCACCCTTAACTGCCCTGGCTCCATCCTACAGAATCCTGGGATTAATAGTTCTGTGAAGGACTCACAATTCATTGGCTTCACCAAACAGAAAATCCCTGGAATCTGTTGGTTACATCTACGGTCGTGAATGTGGCATTGAAGTGGTAAGTATTGTGCAAGTCTGGGATGTTTCAAACCAACCACTTATGACATATGGTGCAATCCCATATCCATGAAACCATTTTTTATGATTTCACTTGAGGTGCAGCTGAAAAAATACGTTCTTCTTAGGAATTTTCTAGTCCCACCAGTGAGATCCTATGAGATGCTTCCACTGGAGGTTGACTGTTGAAGGCCTGTAAATCCTAATGAGATATTCCCTCTAGATATTTTTAAGCCCTTCCGCATCAGTCTATGGTCCCAACTACAGTGCCACATAATCCAGTTTCAGAATGCAGTTTAACTGCAATGTACAGTCATATAATCCAGTTCAATGAGATTCAATCGGCATTATTGTAAGCAATCCCTCCCTATAGCCGATCCCTCCTGGCCCCTGAGTCGGATTGGATTCCAGAGTTAGAGTTTTGGCGGTGGATCCATAAGTTAATGTAGAGGCCAATTAATCATCATTCATTGCAAGGGAATGCCAGTATCATTACCTTCGCAATGCCAAGCTTCAAGGCCTGCCTCTATGCCACTAAATATATGCCCTTGTTGAACATAGCTCATGTCCCATTTCCATATAATTGATGATGGGGCAAAACTGGAGTAAGTTGCCTAGAAAATCAGGAGTCAGTTTAGTCAAAGGCAGCACAGCATTGGGGAGGAAAAGGGGGTAACAGAAGTCATGGTGGTGAACAATGCTGGGACACAGTTTTACTTCGTTGACTTTCCATCTTTTGTACAAAATGGTATCAACTTTCTACAGTTGTTGCCCAGGCCATAAAAAGAAATAATTTAGAAGACTTACGTGGTGGCACCCTGGACAACCAAGGAGGTCCCTTTGAACGGAAAAGAAGAGATCTGCTTGGAGGTGACATGGGAGGCAAGAAAGGTCTGCCTGGAAATGCCTTGGGAGACAAAAAACGTCTGCCTAAAAGTGTCCTGAATCAGCTTAAGTAAGTTAAACTGGGAAGAAGTTGGAGCATCAGTTCAATGGATGAATAATATATATAAAAGTTTGTAGAGAAGCCGGCCAGTAAGGTAGTGTTCAAGATCCTGAGAGGTAGACTCCAGCAATACATGTAGCGAGAGTTGCCAGATGGACAAGCTGGGTTCAGAAAAGGCAGAGGAATGAAAGACCAATTACCAATATCTGCTGGATAATGGAGAAAGGAAAACATCTATTTGTGTCTTATTGACTATGCTGAACCCTTTGACTGTGTGGATCATAATACATTGATTATTCTAAAGCCTTTGACTTTGTGGCAAGTTCTTGGTGGTATGGGGATACCAAGCCACCTTGTCTGTCTCCTGGGGAATCTGTATAACGGCCAAGTAGCAACAGCCAGAACAGACCACCAGTCTGATTCAGGATTGGGGAAGGACTATGGCAGGGCTGTATACCCTCCCCCAACCTATTCAACTTGTGCGTAGTGATAGATTTTGTATTTCCAAGCATGAAGATTACTGCAGATGCAGTCTACAGCCAGGAAATCAGAACATGTTTACTTCTTGGGGGGAGAGCAATGACCAGTCTGGATACAATAATGAAGAGTAGAGCCATCATACGGGCAACAAAGATCCACATAGTTAAAACAATGGTATCCTCCATACTAAGTTATGGATGCGAGAGCTGGAGCATAGGGAAGATTGAGTGATGGAAGGGAGATGCTTTTGAACTGAAGGAATAGTGTGCCGTCGCACTTGGGGGCTATTAGTCTTAATGAAGGAGGGATGGACGTGGCACTTTCCCCCCAAGGGATTGCTTCTTGCCCTCCTTTAGGAAACTGGAACTCCCAAAAACCCAAAACGATGTAAATTGCTCAAAATGAGTTTTATTTATCACAAAGTCATTTCTTCAAAGCAATAAGCTGGAAAACTTTAGAGGGGTGAAGAAAACATACTCTACAGTCTCAATTAGTCCTGGGTCCAAGGGGTTTGAAGCTGAGAAGCCTCTCCAAGTTTCCTCTTTCCTCAATGGCTGTGAATGCCGGAGCAAACCACAACCCCAGTTCAGATGGCCTATGTTTGAAGACTCAGAATCTTCCTCTGGTGCCAAAAGAACTGGTGTGAAGGCGCTGGGGTCTCCTCAATGTTATCCAGGACGATCTGGACACAAAGCATGAGTCGCCAGGGTAAAAAACCTCAGAACTGGTGCTAAGAGGAAACTTAAATCAGGGTCCTTAAGAATGAAGTCTTTTACTCACGTCCATGTGGTATGATCTCTGAAGGCAGAATGAAGAGAAAGGAAGTTCTCCCCTCTTGCAGGAAGAGGTGGAGCCAAACAGTACTAATTGACAGCTATAAGTAACCAATCCATACAACTGGACACAAACAATGTAAAAAGGGAGCAGGATTAAACATGATACAACAGTTTAAATCTTGCAACTAACAGTTCTATACATAGGTGGCGCCACTCGCGCCATCACAAATAGTCTGAGAGTGTCATGGACTGCAAGAAGGTCAAACCAGTCCATACTTCAGGAAATAAAGTTTGACTGCTCACTGGAGGGAAGGATATTAGAAGCAAGGATGAAGGACTTTGGCCACATAATGAGAAGAGAGGAAAGCTTGGAGAAGACAATGATGCCGGGGAAAATGGGAAGAAAAGGGAAGAGGGGCAGACCAAGGGCAAGATGGTGGGTGGTATCCTTGAAGTGACTAGCTTGACTTTGAAGGAACTGGGGGTGTCCATGGCTGACAGGGAGCTCTGGCATGTACCAGTCTAGGAGGTCACAAAGAGTCGGAAGCAAGTGAAGGAATAAACAACAACAAAGAGGAGACAGCAAAATCACACTCTACCCAGGGAAGGAGATGGTTCTCTTTTTTGGTGAAATTTAAGATACGCTATTAAGTTGCCTTCTACAATGTCCATAGATCCCAGAACAACTCAATGGTCAACTTTGCCCATTCACACCTTGGTCTTTCAATGCAATCTTATACTCAATTTCCAGCAGAGGTTGTCCCTAGAGTCATGCTGGAGGACCTAGACTTTCCTAGGGAGGTGTTCGTCCTTTCATGGAAAAACATAGGAATGTCGTTATTGGCATTGTTTCAGCATCACAGGGTCCTGTGCCCCAACCCCAGTGAAAGTTGAGGGCTGACTGCACCTTATTGTGTGTGGTTCATACCAGGGCATGTATGCGCATCAAACTTCCAGCCAATTCTGACACTGCACAAACTCTCTCTCACTTTCTAGATGGAAGATTGTGAATGCTGACGTGTCTGGACTCAAGATGGAACCCCTGCCAGGTGGTGTGTTCCAAATGACCTTCCCTTGCAAAATGGAACTCTTGGGCAATAGTCCAGGTGCTGCACCCAGGAAGGCCAGGTGAGCAGAAAGACCTGGTTCAAGAATCCTCTTCCTCGGGATCCACAATTACCTCTCTCTCTCTACATTATTGAATGTTTAGGCAGTAGTTCAAAGCAACCTAGGGCAAGTCCTGTGACATTGATATAGCCCAGCCGTGGTGTTCATAAAAATGACAACATCCACAGTAAGTCACTCCGTCAGCAATATATTGTCCATTCTGCAGCAATTGACCAAGCTGGGGGTTCTCCTCCAAATCCAGTCTGGCAGAATATTCCAGTTTAAACAGCAGATTCATACTGTCAGAACATCAATTTACTAACATAATAAGCTATGATTGGACACATGATATACTTCAAGTAAGCATAACAAATAGAGATATGTGTGCATGAGTATCAAAAAATATGACAGTAAGTCTCTTTATTAAAAGGTAAGTGTGAAAAGTTCTGTGTAAATGAAGAACTATTCCCTACTTTCCATTTTTTGTCTAACTTATTGGGATCTGCTGGTTCTCAGACTCTCGCTTCTTGTTAGCCCTTAATTGCCTCTCTCAGATCCATTCTACACTGACATATAAAATCCACATTATCTGCTTTGACTGCCATATAGTCCAGTTCAAAGCAGAAAATATGGATTCTGTATGGTGGTGTAGTAGGGGCATCTGTTTTTCTCAAGTAAAAGGGAACCCAAAAGGCATCTGCACGAGTCCACCTTATTGAAAAATCAAAAATTCAACCTACCGTTCTATGAAAATGAACCTATTGCCTGGGAGTGTGGTGGAGTCTACTTCTCCGAAGATTTTTGGACAGGGGTTGGACTGGATTGCCCTGGAGTATCTTGATTCCCATTCTGGTTTCCTAAAGCAATGCCCCTCCCTTTCTCTTCCAGGTCTTCTGGGGCTCTGGCTGATTTTCTGCGTTTTTGTGTGGACGTCTACATCATCGTCATTCTTCAGATGGCGCAAGATGAGTTCGGGGGGCCCAAGCTTGTGGTTGAGAACAGCATGGCCAACGTAACTCACTCCGAGCTCTCACCTGGGTGAGTGTCCAGAGAACTTTGCAGAGAGTGGTTTGGGTAGCGATGGAAAGGGGAGCGTCTGGCCTTCCCATTTTTATACAGAAACGCTCTTTCCCTTCTCCTGCATGAGTGGTCAAGGGACCATCCCTTGGCCCAGAAAGGAGGATGTTTCTGCAGTCAACATTTTAAGGATGAACCCTTTCTCTTCCTTAGGACCATGATGCAGAAGATGGGTATCAGCCTCTCCAGCCTCTTCAAGGGCCCCCTTCCTGGTGTGGTACGTTCTCCGGGGATCTGGGTTCTCCAGGGCTATTAATTATTAATTAATTAATTAATTTACAATATTTATAGCCCGCCTTTCTCAACCATACGGTGACTCAAGGCGGGTTACAGGTTGGCATGATTCTATCTTATGTATTCATAAAATGCAGTTAAAACAATCAACATAACAATATAAAACATATATATAAACCATAAAACATATAGTCATGGGTGTCATCCTGTTAAGACATTTTCTAATCCCATCATCTGGCCTTTCCATGTTCATCATTCTTAGTTTCGTGTTATCTATTCTGCTGCATTCTCAAAAGCTAGCTCAAAGAGTCAAGTTTTTACCTTTTTATGGAAAGTCAGGAGGGAGGGAGATGATCTAATATTCCTGGGGAGGGAGTTCCATAGTGGGGGGGGGGGGCACCACTGAGAAGACCCTGTCTCTCATACCTGCTAATTGTACCTGCGATGCAGGCGGGATTGAGAGCAGGGCCTCATGTAATGATCTTAAGCTCCTAGATGGTTCATAGGAGAAGAAACCTTTGGACATGTATTTATTTGCTGCATTTGTTGACCGCCGTTCTCAGCCCTAGGGTGACTCACGGCGGTGTACAACATATAAAAGACAATTTACAATAAGGCAATAACAAAAAATCAACATATCACTAATACACAATAATATAATTACACTAAATAATCCGCTCTGTCTCGTCGTCGAATCATAACCAATCTCGTAATCCATATTCCGTTCCAGATTGTCATTACCAATTAATATAGCACTCAGTTAAATGCCTTCTCAAATAGCCATGTCTTTAGACTCTTTCGGAAAGACATAAGGGAGGGCGCCTGTCTGATGTCAACCGGGAGGGTGTTCCACAGCCGGGGGGCCACCACCGAGAAGGCCCTCTCTCTTGTCCCCGCCAGACGTAAGCTGGCCCTGAACCATTTAGACCTTTATAGGCTAAAGTCAGCACTTTAGCCTCTCAGTCTGTGGCATCCCTATCAACTCCAATCAGAATCCTAGGATTATGGGGACACCCAGTTAAGAAACCTTGATTTACGAACTTTTCAGATAGTTACCAACATCTTGCTGAATTCTCTCCCTGCTAAAACAGTTTGTAGCAAGCCATTAGGAATATATGCTGGACAACCTCTCCTTGGCACTGGTCAAGACAGAGCTCCCGTCTAATTGCTAGTCCTAATATCTGAATCTCTGGACATTTAGACTTCAATCCACCTGCAAAATAAAATAGACCCATTGGCTGATTCAGCTGGATCCATAAGATAACATTTGCATCAATCCCATTATTTCAGGGGTTGTTACACTATTAGGGTAGCAATTAGAATTTAGCTTCAAAGGAGGGTGCTTTATTAAATGTGATAGCAAATACAAATAAAGAAGGAATGAAGCTCTGCTCCCATCCACTGATCACCTTCCTTTCTTTTGCAGCAGTCTGAAGCTGTAGACCTTGAAGAAGGTTCAAGTTAGACCAGATCTCCTTTCTGGCTGCTTCGTCTGCCATCTTGGCTACAGGTCTGAACCATGGAAGAAGCCTCAATTGTATCTTCATTTCAGTTTCTCCTTGAGCTGTAGACTTGCTGTGGTCCAGGGAAGAAACCATGCTTGTCTTTCTTCTATTTTGTCAGAGAGGGATGTCAACCGTCTCTTCTCCAGTCAATAAAGTATATCATTTCCCAGCATTTACTGTATGCGTATATGTTTTCGCTCAATTTTAATGCATTTTGAACAAGTCTAATCTCAGCATATGTAGTCAGCGCTTCACATTCGCTGGGTCTAAGGGTTAAAGGTGCACGTAGGAAAAGGTAAAAAGGTAGTAAAGGAAAAAATCCACTGATATCCCCATACCGAGAAAAGGAAACGCTAAAGAATGCTCAAACTTTCATGCAGTGGCCCTTATTTCTCATGCCATTAAGGCAATGCTCATGATCCTGCAAGGTAGGCTCCAGCAATACAGGGAGAGAGAGTGGCCAGATGGACAAGCTGGGTTCAGAAAAGTCAGAGGAACAAGAGACCAAATTGCCAATATCCGCTGGATAAAAGGGAAAGGCAGGGGGTTTCAGAAAAAAACATCTATTTGTGTCTTATTGACTATTCTAAAGCCTTTGACTGTGTGGATCATAATAAATTGTGGCAAGTTCTTGGTGGTCTTGGGTACCAAGTCACCTTGGCTGTCTCCTGAGGAATCGGTATAACCACCAAGTCAGTCAGAACAGACCTCGGAACAATAGACTGGGAAAGGAGTACGACAGGGCTGTCTATTCTCACCATCCCTATTCAACTTGTATGCACAACACATCATTCAATGTGCGGGGCTTGCGGGGCTGGAGTTAAATTTCTGGAAGAAACATTAACACCCTTAGTGTGCAGATGATCCCATTTTGATGGCTGATCACATGGAATTTCTGGAGAGGCTTCTAACCAAAATGAAAGCAGAAAGGGCAAAATGAGCCCTTCTCCAACCAAAACTCAAGGATAATCTACTACAGATGGATAGGTTTGACTCGGATGTCACATAACCCATTATAAAGTTGGATAAATAATCTTTCTGAAGGGATTTCCCACATATTTTTTGATACCGGAAGTCCATTGCAGTTTTGAAGCACTTTGTGACATTTTTGTTCCGACTCAGGAAGTGATTCGGAAGTGGTGAAGCATTTTTAATTCACTCTAACCTGCTGAGAGGCGAAGCCTAAAATACTTGCCTCCAAGCCAATGTGCGGGGCTTGATGAATCCAATGCTGGAGGTAAAATTGCTGGAAGAAACATTGACCACCGTAGATATGCAGATGATCCCACTTTGAGGGCTGATTGTGAGGAGGAGCTAAGTAGCCTTCTAACCACAATGAAAGCAGAAAGGGCAAAAGCTTGGTTGCAGTTAAGCATAAAAAAAAACACAAGATTATGACAACCAGGAGAGGAGGAAGTGTCCTGGAGAAAATGTTGGCCGCGAAGAATGAAAGAAAGGGAGGCGGAAGGATGGGGACCCTGGAAGGATAAAATATGCAAAATCTAGGATTACATTGTCCGGATAGGGAAGCATTCACTTGGTTGATGGGAAGTATTGATTTTGTGGAGCACATTGGTAGAAGTTGCCGATCAAATAGTTTAAAAATCTATCAGGGCCCTTTTGTGTTTTCACAATGCTCTCTGCAACCTGGGATATCATTGGAGGTTAAGCAAGATTACATCACAGTTGTGTGTGGAAGTGAGAGCTGATAGGAAATCAGCCAATTGACTACATACATACATACTAGGCCTGGGTAACAACAGAAAAATTTGTTTCTAAAATCGATTTGTATATGGGTTTTTTTTGTTTCGATATTTAAAATAATTACAAAATTTTCCTTTTAAAAAGTTCGATATTTACGAAATTTCGTAAATGGTAAAAAATTAACGAATCGATTTCCGAAACAATAACGAATTGATTCGTTAATGGCGAACGCGACCGCGAAATACGCTAAAAAACCTTCAAAACCTTCTGAAGCTTCCCTCTCCCTCTGTTGTTGACTGTTGGTGTGATATTATAATTTTCTTTTCACTAATTAAACAAAAAATAACTATAAAACTTGCCCCAGACATGCGGAAATAATAACGAAACGACCTCAAAACAATAACGAAACGAATACAATATTGAAATACGAAGCATTTACAAAACATTTTTGAAAATTCGTTTTTTTTAATAATTGCTCCAGAATGGTTCGTTATCGTTTTGTAATTGAAAAAATTAACGAATTATTAACGAATTACGAATTAAAGAAACGAAACCGCCCAGCCCTAATACATACATACATACTAGGCTTGGGCGGTTTCGTTCGTTCATTTCGTAATTCGTTATTAATTCGTATTTAAATTAGCTTACGATCCAATATTGAGCCATGCAGGACTACTGTGAGGAGTATTTAAAAATTGAAACAATTTTTCCAATTTATTTTGTATTGTTCCGTAATTGTTTCATAATTGGTTCAAAATTGTTTCGAAATTGCTTCGTAATTGTTTCGTAATTATTTCCGTATGTCTGGTGCAAGTTTTATAGTTGTTGTTTGTTTTATCAGTGATTAAAAAATAAATTATCACACCAACAGTCAACAACAGAGGGAGAGGGAAGCTTCAGAAGTTCCCCCGTCCCATTTGGAGGGTTTTTTTAGCGTATTGTGCAATCGCGTCCGCCATTAACGAATCGATTTGTAATTTTACGAAATTTAGTATATTTCAAACTTTTTAAAAGAAAAATTTCGGAATTCTTTAAAAAAACGAAACGCAAGGGCCCCCCTAAAAACGAAACGAGTTTAGAACCAAATTTTTCCGTGGTTACCCAAGCCTAATACATACATACTAGGGATGTGTAGATCAATAAAAATAAATGTTTCAGAAGGTTTTATGAAATGGGGATGGTGGTGGTGTTTCATTACTAAAGTATTCTTACTGAGGGAGGCAAAAAGAAAAGGCTTTAGGCGTTGAGAGAGGTGAGGAGAAAAGGCTTATGAAAGTGAGGCTGTCATGAATGACTTTTCAATAACTTTAAAGCATAGTTTCTTTTTATTGCCATTTCCAGTGTGAGAGGGTGTCATGAACTCATACCTTTTCGTAGGCCTGGTAGACAGCAGGCTGGCATCCAGGCAGAGAGGCAAGGGGAGGAGTCAACTCTTCTGATTGGGTCTGACTCAAGGGGGTGGAGTTGCAGGAGAAATAAGTAGCTTGCCAGCTCTGACAGAGGAGAGAGAAGGAGGGTAATCCTGAATGAAGCAAGATTAGAGTAGGAGAGAAGAAAGGCTAGGATTTCAGTCAGGGAATAGTGGGTATGTTTTCTAAGTGAGCTAGCCTGGAAGAGATTAGTTTAGAACAGGGGTCTTCACAGGAATCTGGCTAGAGAAGCCAGAGTGAGAACCTGTTAACTTGTTTTCTGCTTCCTTGGAGACTAGGACGCGGAACAATGGCTTCAAACTACAAGAGAGGAGATTCCATCTGAACATGAGGAAGAACTTCCTGACTGTGAGAGCCATTCAGCAGTGGAACTCTCTGCCCCGGAGTGTGGTGGAGGCTCCTTCTTTGGAAGCTTTTAAGCAGAGGCTGGATGGCCATTTGTCAGGGGTGATTTGAATGCAATATTCCTGCTTCTTGGCAGAATGGGGTTGGACTGGATGGCCCATGAGGTCTCTTCCAACTCTTTAATTCTATGATTCTATGTGCTAAGGCAGAGTACAAGTGGGAATTATCTCTCAGGTGTCAGAGTAAAGACTCTGTGTGACAGCCAGGGGAAATTGGCTGGTGAATTTCACTGCTACATATTATTAAGGGTAGAATGAAGAGAATTTAGTAGGGCTGGGCAACCACTGAAAAATTTGTTTCTAAACTCGATTCGTTTTTTGGGGTTTTTTGCGTTTCGATATTTTAAAGAATTCCGAAATTTTTCTTTAAAAAAGTTCGATATTTACGAAATTTTGTAAAATTATGAAACAATATGAAACGAATACGAATCGATTCGTTAATGGCGGACGCGACTGCGCAATACGCTAAAAAACCTCCATATGGGACAGGGGGAACTTTTGAAGCTTCCCTCTCCCTCTGTTGTTGACTGTTGGTGTGATATTTATAATTTTTTTTCACTGATTAAACAAACAACGACTATAAAACTTGCCCCAGACATGCGGAAATAATAACGAAATGATTTCGAAAAGAATACGAAACGAATTCTATATTTTCATCGTTAACTAGCCTCAGCATTGGTTCCTTATATAGCCTCAGGTCTGACAATTCTATACACTTTTACAGTCCAGTCACATTTCATAGGGAGCCAGAAGAAAGAAGCAGTGTATTGGGAGAATTCACCTCAGGAACTCCAGTCAAACAATTCCTCACGATTTAACATTGAGGTGGTGGCAGCTTACCAAACATTACACACACGCGTTACAACAACGACACACATGTTGGATCGCTTTGGGGTCTGATAGGAGGGAATAGAGATGGTGTTTTGTCTCTCCTGCCTATAATAACATGCGATCCTCGTTACATTGGTGGCAGCGGTGGGATAGAAAAGAAAGGTCCCCCCTGTCATCGGTAATTCGCGATCATCGTTACAGAGGGTATATCAGATGACAGAAAAACATTTAGACAAAGAATGAAATTGGACCTACAGACATATAGATTTTATGCAACTACATTGGATTCACAATTACATTGGTTAACAAACGAATAAAGGGGAATTCCATTTTCACTCAACATTCACACACATGAACATGCATTCATACTCATGCATCCAAATATTATTATATCCTTTTCTCCCTCCTTGGAGAAGCACCTGTTAGGCCAGACTCTGCTTTCCTGCAGACTTTCCAATGTATAGTTCCAAAACCTCCATCATACCATAACTTCAAAACACCAAAATGCCAAAACTTCTTTCCCTAAGCACAATGCCAAGGACTACATCTCTGTTTTCCATACAGCAGAACCTGACTCCCTGCACAAAGTCCAAGACTCCAAAAGCACACTTCTTCCTCTTCCCTTGGGAAAGAATCTCCAAAGTGTACAGATATGCTTTCCTATAGCATATCTGACACTCGTCGAATACACCATCTCTGTTCTTCCCATGGACCAGAGAGGTGGGTGAACAGTGTCTCTGTCTGTCACACTTTGAGCATTATTAGATTGAGTCTTTTATAGGAATATTCTGCTGATGTAGTCTCAAAGTTGTAAATTAATGATAGACGTCTTTTACCCTGGCTCCATCTCAGTTTCCTGGACAGATGTTGACTCTTCTTGATTGGTGTCGACAAACTCAAGGCTTGTGTTGACTTCCTTCTTAACATAAGGAATGTTGTAAACATTACCATAACTTGAAATAATCAACGTCAGGGTTCTTATCAGAGTTTACTTTTCAATTCTTATTAGCAGGTTTTAATCACAGTCCAGAAAGCAGGTAGTCATTGCAGGTCCAGGTGTTTTACTGGTGTTTCCAAAATTATCAGCTCCATACATCCTTCCATTCTTCCATTCATTCTCACATATCATATTAATGTTACATTTTTCAAATCTGCACATTGAATTTCTTGTGACAAGGGAAGTGAGGAGAAAATGATTTTTGTAGCGAGGGAGGCAAGGAGAAGAGGCTTTTGGTGGGGAAGGAGGCAATGAAAAAAGGCTTTCTGCAGAGAGGGAGGCAAGGAAAAAAGACTTTTGATGGTGAAGGAAGTGAGGATGGTGACAGAGATAAGTAAAAAAAGGCTTTTGATAGGGAGAGAGATGAGGAGAAAGAGCATCTGACGCTGAGGAAGGAGAGAAGAAAAGGCTTTTGGTGGTGAGGGAAGCAACGAGAAAAGCCTTTAGGCGGGCTTTTGAGACCCTTACCAAGGGCTCCGCGGAGCACACTTTAAGAACCACTGATCTATTGGATCGACTCTGGGAATAACAATTAGATCTGGGATCCTCTGTGTGAATGTAGCATTATGGATCTCATGGGGTTGATGTGAGTGAACATGATATCAATGGCCAACATCATTGTATTCTGAAACAAATCTGCATCCATTCTTTTTCTGTTCCAGTCACTGACTGAAGGAAAGCCCTGTTGTGCCAACCTCTAGCATGTCAGCCAAGATCTTGATATTGTTCTGCTTTGTCAATCTCACTGACTCTCTCCACTGGGAACTGACATCTCAGATGAATCCTGGGCCAAGTGCCCCTGCTGAGATGTTCCATACCTTCTTGCATAACAATTCACCAACGTTTTCAAATGTATAAATATTTGCTTTGCAGACAGTAATTGCTATTCTATAGCCAAGCAAATGTCATGGGTTTCCCACAAAGAGGTTTTCCTCATTCCTGATGTATAGATTTACTATATAAGGGGCATAGGCTCTTGGCTCAGGATGTCTTCTTCCACAGACGACAAAACCTTCGGAAACATTGCAAGTCAACAGGTGAGTAAGGTAAGGATCCAAAGGGAGCTCAGGTTGCTTCTCCCAGAATGAACCAACCAGTCTGATTTCCTACTCTATAATTAACTTTCAAGGGCTAGGCATTAATTCATGTATATGTTATACTTAAAATAATTTGCATTCAATCTCTTCCTAGATGGTTAAGCAGGAATGGATTTGGATATGAAAATCTGACTTTGGGTGATTCAGTTTAATATATGATCACAAAGGGAGATAAAATGAACATTTGTGGGATTATATTCTCCTCTAAATTATGTTCCATGTTGAAAAAAACCATTGACTATGAAATGTACATGTAGGCTTCATCTACACGGCATAATTTATGCAGGTTGGCAAGATTTAAACTTTCATGGCTCAATGCTGTGGTATCCTGAGAGCTGACATTTGGTGAAGAACCAGCACTCTTTGGCAGAGAAGGTGAAAGACCTTTTAAAACTACAGCTTCCATGGTGTTGAGCTACTGCAACTGCATTCATTCTATAGTGTAGACACCCAATATAGTCAGACTCTAGAAAAAGAAATCCCAATTGCATGTTAGTTAGAACTTCCTGATTGTCCAAGGTGTTCTCCAGGGGAATCTGGTGCCTGGGAGCTTGGTGGAGCCTCCTTCCTTCTCTGGAGGTTCAGAAGAAGAGGCTGGATAAATGGCCACCTCTCAGGAGGGCTTGCACTGTAGAATCCTGCCTGGCAGAAGGTGATGGTCTAGGTCAGGGGTCCTCAAACTAAGGCCCGCGGGCCGAATGCGGCCCTCCAACGTCATTTACACAGCCCTCGCTCAGGGTCAACCTAAATCTGAAATGACTTGAAAGCACACAACAACAACAATCCTATCTCATCATCCAAAAGCAAGCCCACACTTCCCATACTAATAAGTTTATATTTGTTTAAATTGTTCTTCATTTAAATTATTGTATTGTTTTTAAGGTTCTTTTTTTGTATTACAAATAAGATATATGTAGTGTGCATAGGAATTCATTCATTTTTTTTTCAAATTATTACCTGGCCCTCCAACAGTTTGAGAAATCCCAATTGAATCTTAGGAAGAGCTTCCTGAGGGTCCAAGGTGTTCTCCAGGGGAATCTGGTGCCTGGGAGCTTGGTGGAGCCTCCTTCCTTCTCTGGAGGTTCAGAAGAAAAGGATGGACAAATGGCCATCTGTTGGGAGGGTTGCACTGTGGAATCCTGCCTGGCAGAAGGAGATGGGCTAGGTGGGCCTGGGTATCATTACAACTCCAGGATCCATATTTTCTCAGGTCAAGATGCTCAAGTTTTGGACCATCCTTCTTCTGTGCAGCCTCCAGCCCTTCCAACAAGCCGTGGCACAAGAAGAAGAGCCTGAGACTGCAGAGTTTCACTTCCAAAACCTTCTAAGACGTCAGTATTTACATTGCTTTCATTATTTATATTGGGATATAGATAGATAGATGGATAGATAGATAGATAGATAGATAGATAGATAGATATGGTTCTCTGTTTTGTTAACAAAAATGAAATTTTCATAAAATAATCTTAATTCAAGGCAATTGACTATATTTTCAACGGATGTCTCAGGATGCATCTACACTGTAGATTTAATGCAACTTGATGCCACTAAATATATGCCCTTGTTGAACATAGCTCATGTCCCATTTCCATATAATTGATGATGGGACAAAACTGGAGTAAAGGTTGCCTAGAAAATCAGGAGTCAGTTTAGTCAAAGGCAGCACAGCATTGGGGAGGAAAAGGGAGTAACAGAAGTCATGGTGGTGAACAATGCTGGGACACAGTTTTACTTCGTTGACTTTCCATCTTTTGTACAAAATGGTATCAACTTTCTACAGTTGTTGCCCAGGCCATAAAAAGAAATAATGTAGAAGACTTACGTGGTGGCACCCTGGACAACCAAGGAGGTCCCGTTGAACGGAAAAGAAGAGATCTGCTTGGAGGTGACATGGGAGGCAAGAAAGGTCTGCCTGGAAATGCCTTGGGAGACAAAAAACGTCTGCCTAAAAGTGTCCTGAATCAGCTTAAGTAAGTTAAACTGGGAAGAAGTTGGAGCATCAGTTCAATGGATGAATAATATATATAAAAGTTTGTAGAGAAGCCGGCCAGTAAGGTAGTGTTCAAGATCCTGAGAGGTAGACTCCAGCAATTCATGTAGCGAGAGTTGCCAGATGTACAAGCTGGGTTCAGAAAAGGCAGAGGAATGAAAGACCAATTACCAATATCTGCTGGATAATGGAGAAAGGAAAACATCTATTTCTGTCTTATTGACTATTCTGAACCCTTTGACTGTGTGGATCATAATACATTGATTATTCTAAAGCCTTTGAATTGGTGGCAAGTTCTTGGTGGTATGGGGATACCAAGCCACCTTGTCTGTCTCCTGGGGAATCTGTATAATGGCCAAGTAGCAACAGTCAAAACAGACCACCAGTCTGGTTCAAGATTGGGGAAGGAGTACGGCAGGGCTGTATACCCTCCCCCAACCTATTCAACTTGTGTGCAGTGACAGCTTTTGTATTTCTAAGCATGAAGATTACTGCAGATGCAGTCTACAGCTAGGAAATCAGAACATGTTTACTTCTTGGGGGGAGAGCAATGACCAGTCTGGATAGTAGAGCCATTATACGGGCAACAAAAATCCAAATATTTAAAACAATGGTATCCTCCATACTAACCTATGGATGTGAGAGCTGGAGCATAAGGAAGGCTGAGTGAAGGAAGAGAGATGCTTTTGAACTGGAGGAGTAGTCTGAGAGTGGTGTGGACTGCAAGAAGATCCAAGCAGTCCATACTCCAGGAAATGAAGCTTGACTGCTCACTGGAGGGAAGGATATTAGAAGCAAGGATGAAGGACTTTGGCCACATAACGAGAAGAGAAGAAAGCTTGGAGAAGACAATGATGTCGGGGAAAATGGGAGGAAAAAGGAAGAGGGGCAGACCAAGGGCAAGATGGTGGGTGGTATCCTTGAAGTGACTAGCTTGACTTTGAAGGAACTGGGGGTGTCCATGGCCAACAGGGAGCTCTGGCATGGACCGGTCTAGGAGGTCACAAAGAGTCCGAAGCAAGTGAAGGAATAAAAAACAACAAAGAGGAGACAGCAAAATCACACTCTACCCAGGGAAGAAGATGGTTCCCTTTTTTGGTGAAATTTAAGATGCGCTATTAAGTTGCCTTCTACAATGTCCATAGATCCCAGAACAATTCCATGGTCAATGTTGCCCATTCACACCTTGGTCTTTCAATGCAATCTTATACTCAATTTCCAGCAGAGGTTGTCCCTAGAGTCATGCTGGAGGACCTAGACTTTCCTAGGGAGGTGTTCGTCCTCTCATGTAACAACATAGGAATGTCGTTATTGGCATTGTTTCACCATCACAGGGTCCTGTGCCCCAACCCCAGTGAAAGTGGAGGGCTGACTGCACCTTATTGTGTGTGGTTCATACCAGGGCATTTATGCGCATAAAACTTCCAGCCACAGTTTCCAATTCTGACACTGCACAAACTCTCTCTCACTTTCTAGATGGAAGATTGTGAATGCTGACATGTCTGGACTCAAGATGGAACCCCTGTCAGGTGGTGTGTTCCAAATGACCCTCCCTTTCCGAATGGAACTCCTGGGCAATAGTCCAGACGCTGCACCCAGGAAGGCCAGGTGAGCAGAAAGACCTGGTTCAAGAATCCTCTTCCTCGGGATCCACAATTACCTCTCTCTCTCTACATTATTGAATGTTTAGGCAGTAGTTCAAAGCTACCTAGGGTAAGTCCTGTGACGTTGATATAGCCCAGCCGTGGTGTTCATAAAAATGACAACATCCACAGTAAGTCACTCCGTCAGCAATATATTGTCCATTTTGCACCAGTGGACCAAGCTGGGGGTTCTCCTCCAAATCCAGTCTGGCAGAATATTCCAGTTTAAACAGCAGGTTCATACTGTCAGAACATCAATTTACTAACATAATAAGCTATGATTGGACACATGATATACTTCAGGTAAGCATAACAAATAGAGATATGTGTGCATGAGTATCAAAATACGACAGTAAATCTCTTTATTAAAAAGTAGGTGTGCAAGGTTCTGTGTAAATAAAGAACTATTACCTACTTTCCATTTTTTGTCTAACTTATTGGGATCTGCTGGTTCTCAGGCTCTCGCTTCTTGTTAGCCCTTAATAGCCTCTCTCAGATCCATTCTACACTGATATATAAAATCCACATTATCTGCTTTGACTGCCATATAATCCAGTTCAAAGCAGAAAATATGGATTCTGTATGGTGGTGTAGTAGGGGCATCTGTTTTTCTCAAGTAAAAGGGAACCCAAAAGGCATCTGCACGAGTCCACCTTATTGAAAAATCAAAAATTCAACCTACCGTTCTATGAAAATGAACCGATTGCCTGGAAGTGTGGTGGAGTCTACTTCTCTGAAGATTTTTGGGCAGGGGTTGGACTGTATTGCCCTGGAGTATCTTGATTCCCATTCTGGTCTTCTAAAGCAATGCCCCTCCCCTTTCTCTTCCAGGTCTTCTGGGGCTCCGACTGATTTTCGGCGTGTTCGTTTGGAGATCGATGTAATGATCATTGTTGAGCTAGTGCAAGGTGAGTTCTGGGTGCCCAAGCTTGTGGTTTTGAACAGCATGGCCAACGTAACTCACCTGGGTGAGTGTCCAGAGATCTTTGCAGGGAGGGGTTTGGGCAGGGAGGGGTTTGGGTAGCAATGGAGAGGGGAGCATGTGGCCTTCCCATTTTTATGGCACAAGATGAGTTCGGAGCACCCAAGCTTGTGGTAGAGAACAGCATGGCCAACGTAACTCGCTCCAAGTTCTCACCTGGGTGAGTGTCCAGAGATCTTTGTAGAGAGTGGTTTGGGTAGCGATGGAGAGGGGAGCGTGTGGCCTTCCCATTTTTATACAGAAACGCTCTTTCCGCTCTCCTGCATGAGTGGTCAAGGGACCATCCCTTGGCCCAGAAAGGAAGATGATTCTGAAGTCAACATGAACCCTTTCTCTTCCTTAGGACCATGATGCAGGACATGGGAAATCAGCCTCTCCAGCCTCTTCAAGGGCCCCCTTCCTGGTGGTGTGGTACGTTCTCCGTGGATCTGGGTTCTCCAGGGCTATTGCTCACTATTAATTAATTTATTTATTTACGATATTTATAGCCCGCCTTTTTCAACCATATGGTGACTCAAGGCGGGTTACAGGGTGGCATGATTCTATCTTATGTATTCATAAAATGCAGTTAAAACAATCAACATAACAATATGAAACATATATAAAAACCATTAAAACATATAGTCATGGGTGTCATCCTGTTAAGACATTTTCTAATCCCGTCGTCTGGCCATTCCATGTTCATCATTCTTAGTTTCACGTTATCTATTTCGCTGCATTCTCAAAGGCTTGCTCAAAGAGTCAAGTCTTTACCTTTTTATGGAAAGTCAAGAGGGAGGAAGATGTTTTAATATCCCTGGGGAGGGAGTTCCATAGCCGGGGAGGTGGGCACCACTGAGAAGGCCCTGTCTCTCGTTCCCGTGAATCACTCCTGCAATGCAGAAGGGATTGAGAGCAGGGCCTCCCCGATGAACTTACGCTCCCAGATGGTTCATAGGAGGAGATACGTTTGGACAGCTTAGCTCGGCCAGAACCGTTTAGTAGGCCTGGGTAACAACGGAAAAATTTGTTTCTAAAATCGATTTGTTTTTTGGGGGTTTTTGCGTTTCGTTATTTAAAATAATTACAAAATTTTCCTTTTAAAAAGTTCAATATTTACGAAATTTCGTAAATGTGAAAAATTTACAAAACAATAACGAATCGATTTCCGAAACAATAACGAATCGATTCGTTAATGGCGGACGCGACCGCGAAATACGCTAAAAAACCTCCAAATGGGACAGGGGAACTTCTGGTGTGATATTATAATTTTTTTTCACTAATTAAAAAAAAAACAACTATAAAACTTGCCCCAGACATGCGGAAATAATAACGAAACGACCTCAAAACGATAACGAAACGAATACATAGCAAAATACGAAGCATTTACAAAACGTATTTAAAAATTCATTTTTTAAAAAAATTGCTCCAGAATGGTTCGTTATCGTTTTGTAATTAAAAAAATTAACGAATTATTAACGAATTACGAATTAACGAAACGAAACCGCCCAGCCCTACCGTTTAGGGCTTTATAGGCTAAAGCCAGCACCTTAGCATCTCAGTGTGTGGCATCCCTATCAATTCCACTCAGAATCTTAGGATTAGAGGAAAACCCAGTTAAGAAACCTTGATTTATGAAATTTTCAGATAATTGCCAACATCTAGCCAAATTCTCTCCCTACTAAAACTGTTTGTATCAAGCCATAAGGAATACATGCAGGACAACCTCTCCTTGGTAATGGTCAAGACAGAACTCCAGTCTAATTGCTAGTCCTAATGTCTGAATCTGTGGACATTTAGACTTCAATCTACCTGCAAACTAAAATAGACCCATTGACTGATTTAGCTGAACCCATAAGATAACACCTGCATCAATCCCATTATTTCAGTTGGTTGCTTCTCTACTTGTGACTAGCAATTAGAATTTAGCTTCAAAGGAGGGTGCTTTATTAAATGTGATAGTAAATACAAATAAACGAGGAATGCAGTTCTGCTCCCTCCCATTCTGTTCCCTCTCATTGATCACCTTCCTTTCTTTTGCAGCAGTCTGAAGCTGTAGACCTTGAAGAAGGTTCCAGTTAGACCAGATCTCTTTCTGGCTGCTTCATCTGCCATCTTGCCTCCAGGTCTGAACCATGGAAGAAGCCTCAATTGTTTCCTCCTTTCAGTTTCTCCTTGAGCTGTAGACCTGCTCTGGTCCAGGGAAGAAACCATGCTTGCCTTTCTTCTATTTTGTCAGGGAGGGATGTCAACTGTCTCTTCTCCAGTCAATAAAGTATATCATTTCCCAGCATTTACTGTTTGTGTATATGTTTTCCCTCTACTTTAATGCATTTTGAACAAGTCCAATCTCAGCATACGTAGTCAGCCTTCACATTTGCTGGGTCTAAGGGTTAAAGGTGCAGGTAGGTAAAGGTAATAAAGTAGTAAAGGAAAAAGTGCACTTATATTCCCATACTGAAAAAGGGAAACACTTAAAGAATGCTCCAACTTTCATGCAGTGGCCCTTATTTCACATGCCATTAAGGTAATGCTCATGATCCTGCAAGGTAGACTCCAGCAATACATGGAGAGAGAGTTGCCAGATGTACAGGCTGGGTTCAGAAAAGTGAGAGGAAGAAGAGACCAAATTGCCAATATCCGCTGGATAAAGGGGAAAGGCAGGGGGTTTCAGAAAAACATCTCTTTCTGTCTTACTGACTATTATAAAATCTTTGACTGTCTGGATCATAATAAATTGTAGGAGCCCCCAGTGGTGCAATGGGTTAAACCCCTGTGCCGGCAGAACTGAAGATCGACAGGTCGCAGGTTCGAATCCAGGGAGAGTGTGGATGAGCTCCCTCTATCAGCTCCAGCTCCTCATGCGGGGACATGAGAGAAGCCTCCCACAAGGATGACAAGACATCAAAACATCCGGGCGTCCCCTGGACAATGTCCTTGCAGATTGCCAATTCTCTCACACCAGAAGTGACTTGCAGTTCCTCAGGTCGCTTCTGACATGATTAATAATAATAATAATAATAATAATAATAATAATAATAATAATAATAAATTGTGGCAAGTTCCTGGTGGGATGGGGATATCAAGTCACCTTGTCTGTCTCCTGAGGAATCTTTATCACAACCAAGGTCCAAAAGTAGAAAAACACAACTATAAAATAAAGGCTTTTGCTGATGATCTGATTTGCTTTACTGAAGACCCTAGAATTAATATTAGAAAACTGACTATTTGCTGGGTCTAAGGGTTAAAGATGCACGTAGTCATGACCAACTCTGGGGTTGGTGCTCATCTCCATTTCTAAGCCAAAGAGCCAGCGCTGTCCGTAGACACTTCCAAGATCACGTGGCTGGCATGACTGCATGGAGCGCCATTACCTTCCCACCAAAGCAGTATCTATTGCTCTACTCACATTTGCATGTTTCCGAACTGCTACCTTGGAAGAAACTGGGTCTAATAGTGGGATCTCACCCTGCTCCTTGGAGTTGAACTGCCAACCTTTTTGTCAGCAAGTTCAGCAACTCAGCAGTTTCACCTGTTGCGCCACTGGGGTGCAGGACTACCCCCAAAAGTAGGGAAATGCCATTTAAAAACTCCTCTATATTTTTACCTGTGAGAATCCTACTTTAGGAATCTCTGGATCTCCCAGCATGAGTCCATGGTCAACGTCCCCCAAAATTACACCAGGGAAACTAAACTTTCCTACAGTTTCCTGCAGCAGCACCTTCTCCAGGAGATACAAGAAAAAGTTTCTCTACTTAATGTGTGTTTGCTTCTCTGTATCTTTCTTCACTTGTTTTTCTCCTTTCTTTCTCCACCACCATGGCCCAAGTGTCCTCCGACCAACCCCATTCTGCCAAGGCAGGAAGACACCATCCAAGCTCACCTGACAGATGTCCATTCAGACTGTTTCAAAACCTCCAGAGAAGGAGACTCTATCAGACTCACAGGAAGGATTCACCTCTGTTGAAGTTCTTCTTCATGTTTATGTTGCGACCCTTTTCCTGGAGTTTGAACCCATTGTGCCATGTCTTAGTTTCTGCTCAGTCTTCAAGATGACTACCTCTTAGATGTTTAAACATGGCTCTCATGTCCACTATTCACCTTCTCACCTCCAAGTCAAACACATCTAACTCTGGAAACCTCTTCTCAAAGGGATTCATGGCTTTTAGACCTTTTACTCTTCTGGTTGCTCTCCTCTGCTCCAGCTTTTCAATATCCTTCTTGAATCATGGTGCCCAGAATTGGACACATCTCATCCCAGACAGGACTTTTATTGTGGTATCTACTGCAATCAAGAAGGGGTTGTCCAGACAACATTCTGGACAGTCCCGAATTAATTAGCTACAAATCAGGAAAACCCTGGTTTGTAGTGGATTAATTAGATAGTGGGTTTTTTCTGCATCTTCTTGGAAAGCACAGGATAAACCCACTATTTTTGGTTCTGGACTGCAGAATACTGCAGTCCAGACAGTATTCCCACAGTTGTCTGGGCTAAATTAGCCCGGAAAACTGTGGGAATCCTACCTCCCTCCCCCAAAGCTCCCCTAAGATGAGTAAAAAAAGGAAAAGAACTCACCCGGCTTCCCTTGGACAGCTGCAGGAGTTCTCCTGGCACGTACAAATGTCATACCAAGAGAGAGAGGGGGATTGATTTTCTTTGTTCCTCTCCCTTTTCTCCTGGTGTGTCATTTGTACATGCCAGGAGAACTCTGGAAGCCATCCCAGGGAGGCCAGGTGAGTTATTTTCTTTTTTTACTCACTTTAGGGGGGCCTTCTGGGAAGGGGTTTAGTGTCCCGATATTGTACTGGGAAGTGAAAAAAAAAGAGGAGATTTGAAGCTCTAGTACGAAGCATGTGGCCTAATGTGTATCAAGGAATGGGCCACTCTGGAAAGACCAAAAATATTAACGATGGAGGGATTTGATTTGATTTGGTTTCCTATATCTGATATGGAAAAAGGAAAGTGTAGAAAAACTTTGGGGACCATTTTATAAAATCCTCATTGGTAAATATTTGGGAAAGATATATATTATATCTGAAGACTCCCTTATGGATATCACTGCTAGAGGCGAGTCAAAGTAGATAAGTGTTTATTTATTTCCAATATTTCTATCCCACCATTCTCAAACCCCAAGGGGAGAGTCAGGTTGGCTTACAAATCTACCACAATTTGAAGCCTCAATATAATACAAACATAAAACTGCTTCTCTCGCCCAAGACTGATTCAGAAGGGAAAGGAAACAAAGGGAATGCATCCAAACTGCATTTAACTGCTTCTCTTACCCAAGATTGAAACAGAAGGGAAAATAAACAAAGGGAATGCATCCAAACTGGGTTAAATTGCTTCTCTCACCCAAGACTGATGCGGGAGAGAAAGGAAACCGAAGGAAATCCATCCAAACTGGGTTAAACTCATTCTCTGGCTCAAGACAGATGCAGGAGGGAAAGGAAATGAAGGGAATCCATCCACATTGGTTTGAAAAGCTGAATCATTTCCGACTCACTTACTGATTTGTAGAGAAATGGTGGAAAAAGCTTCAGAAGGGCAAAGGGACTTCTGCTTTCCTTAAAAACTTTGAAATGGCTTCAAAAAGGAAATCTTTCCGAATTTAATCCAAATTACGAAGATTCCAACTGAATCTAACCATGCTTATTAAATAATGTATGGTTAAATGGGTGGTAAATATGGGCACTCAATGCAATTAGAAGAATGGGAGAAAATGTGAAATCATAAGATTAAATACACCTCTGCATATGACCTAAAGGAAAATTGGAACAACTTGATGTTTCAGTGGTACATCACCCCACAAAAGCTTGCCGAATGCTACAAAAATACATCAAATAAATGTTTGAAATGTGGAAACCAGACAGGCATGTTTTTCCATGTGTGATGGACATGTGAAATTGCCAGAAAGTTTGGAGAGAAATTCAAGAGATAATACAAAAAATGGTAGACATAAAAATTAAAATGGGACCAAAATATTTCCTCCTGGAAATGCTGGACATAGAAAAGGATTTTTATTTATTTGTCGTGTCAGTACAACCAGTCAAATTATATTACATTTCTAACAGAACAAAGCAAACAAACAAATTACAAAATTTGTGAGTTTGGTAGTTGATTAAATGTCCTTTGACCAGTATCTGGCCACTTGGAGTGCCTCTGGTGTTGCTGCAAGAAGGTTCTCCCTTGTGCGTGTGGCAGGGCTCAGGCTGCATTGCAGCAGGTGGTCAGTGGTTGGCTCTTCTCCACATTCGCATGTTGGGGATTCCACTTAGTAGCCCCATTTCTGAAGGTTGGCTCTGCATCTCATGGTGCCAGAGCGCAGTCTGTTCAGCGCCTTCCAAGTCGCCCAGTCCTCTGTGTGCCCAGGGGGGAGTTTCTCATTTGGTATCAGCCACTGGTTGAGGTTCTGGGTTTGAGCCTGCCACTTTTGGACTCTTGCTTGCTGAGGTGTTCCAGCGAGTGTCTCTGTAGATCTTAGAAAACTATGTCTGGATTTAATGGCATTAGCACACAATGGCAAAGAAACTAAACACACAGTAGCTATCTTTATACACAAGATAGTAATGCTCTCAATTAAGCTGAGAGGAGATATGATAGCCATGTATAAATATGTGAGAGGAAGCCACAGGAGTGCCTCTGGTGCTGCTGCAAGGAGGTCCTCAATGGTGCATCATGTGGCAGGGCTCAGGTTGCATTGCAGCAGGGAAAAGGAAAAAAAATTAAAGAGATACTGTTTAACTACTTGGTAAGGAAAACCCAAAATTCAACCAATTAAAAACTATTTGAAATGTGAAAACATGAAAATAATAATATAAACTAAAATGAGGATACAGAAAGCCGTTGTTTCACAATTTATTATTTATTTATTTATTTATTTACTTTGCTTCTATATCGCTGTTCTCAGCCCGGGGGCGACTCACAGCGGTGTACAACATAAGAAGAACAAAATTCAACACAGTATAAAACAATTCACAGTACAGCATTATACAAAAACATCATCATTACTACAGAAACCATTCATCGTCATCTCATCGTCCAAATCACAATCCAGTATCATTTTCCGTTGTTCCATTCCTATAGTCATTACCACTCATTGCACTTCTTGTTCGAACGCCTTCTTGAACAGCCAGGTCTTTAATTTCCTGTGGAATATCATCAGGGAAGGAGCCAGTCTAATGTCCGAGGGCAGGGTGTTCCACAACCGAGGAGCCACCACTGAGAAGGCCCTATCTCTCGTCCCCGCCAGCCGTGCTTGTGAAGCAGGCGAGATCGAGAGCAGGGCCTCCCCGGAAGATCTCAAAGTCCTGGTGGGTTCGTAGGTCGAGATGCGGTCGGATAGGTATCTTGGGCCGGAACCGTTTAAGGCTTTATAGGCCAACGCCAGCAACTTGAATTGAGCCCGGTAGCAAATCGGCAGCCAGTGGAGCTGGTACAGCAAGGAGGTTGTATGCTCCCTGTGTCCCGCTCCTGTTAGTATCATGGCTGCTGCAGGTTGAACCAATTGAAGCTTCCGGGCCGTCTTCAAAGGCAACCCCACTTAGAGAGCGTTGCAGTAGTCTAAGCGGGATGTAACCAGAGCGTGGACTACCGTGGCCAAGTCAGACTTCCCAAGGTACGGGCGCAGCTGGCGCACAAGCCTTAGCTGTGCGAATGCTCCCCTGCAGCTATAGAGAGAAAGGGGATGTAAGGAAGTGAAAGGCACCACTTGTTCTGAACTTTGAAAGGACTATACTACACCACAAAGTAGATGGAAGTCAATAAACAACTTATCTCTGTTTTTGTGTGTTTGTTTCTCTTTCTTTCCCCTTTCACCCCATTTTAAGGAGAAAAGTTTTTTGGCGGTGAATGGAACTAGGAGAAAAGGCTTTTGCTGACGTGTGAGGTGAAGAGAAAAGGCGTTTGGCAACATGTGTCACAAGGAGAAAAGACTTTTGGTGGAGAGGGAGTCAAGAAGAAAAGGCTTTTGACTAGGGCTGGGCGGTTTCGTTTCGTTAATTCGTAATTCGTTAATAATTCGTTAATTTTTTCAATTACAAAATGATAACGAACCATTCTGGAGCAATTATTAAAAAAAACAAATTTTCAAAAACGTTTTGTAAATGCTTCGTATTTTGATATTGTATTCATTTCGTTATTGTTTTGAGGTCGTTTCGTTATTATTTCCGCATGTCTGGGCCAGTTTTATGGTTTAATTAGTGAAAAAAAATTATAATATCACACCAACAGTCAACAACAGAGGGAGAGGGAAGCTTCAGAAGGTTTTGGAGGTTTTTTAGCGTATTTCGCAGTCGCGTCCGCCATTAACGAATCGATTCGTTATTGTTTCGGAAATCGATTCGATAATTTTTTACTATTTACGAAATTTCGTAAATATCGAACTTTTTTAAAGGAAAATTTTGTAATTATTTTAAATATTGAAACAAAAAAAACCCCAAATACAAATCGATTTTAGAAACAAATTTTTCCGTTGTTACCCAGGCCTACTTTTGACAGTGAGGGAGGTGAGGAGAAATGTATTTTGGTAGTGAGTGAGTGAGGAAAAAAGGCTTTTGGTTTGAGGGAGACAAGTAGAAAGGCCTTTTGGTGGAGAGAGAGGCTAGGAGAAAAGGCTTTTGGCAGTGAGATAGGCAAGGAGAAAAGACTTTTGGTGACAAGTGTCACAAGGAGAAAAGACTTTTGGTGGAGAGGGAGGCAATAAGAAAAGACTTTTGGCGGCATGGGAGGCAAGGAGAAAATGCTTTTGGGAGCCTTTTGGGGCCTTTCCATATGCTTCGTGAAGCCCCATTGCAGGGCACACTGTAGGAACCACTGATCTATTGGGTCAAGTCTGGGAATAACAATTAGATCTGAGATCCTCTGTGTGAATGTTGCATTATGGATCTCTTGGGGTTGATGGGAGAGGACATGAAATCAATGGTCAACATCATTGTATTCTGAAACAAATTTTCATCCCTTCTATTTCTATTCCAGTCATTGACTGAATAAGCTGTGCATCTCAGCCAAGATCTTGATCTTGACACTGTTTTGGGTTGTCAAGGTCATTAACTCTCTCCACTGGAAACTGGCATCCCAGACCAATCCTGGGCCAAATGCCCCCCTCCCCCGAGGTGTTCCATATGTTCTTGCATAACAATTGGCCAACCTTTTCAGATGTATAAATATTTGCATTGGACACATTAATTGCTATTCTATACTCAAGCAAATGTCATGTATTTCCCACAAAGAGGGTTTTCCTCATTCCGGATGTATATATTTACAGAGATGTTGAGGTGTCGCATAAATGCCAGCTGCAGGGGAAGGATAAAAGGAGGCAACCGAGGATGGGAAATGCTGAGAACCTCAAGTCATAGTTAAAATAGGAAACCTCATATATTTACTATATAAGGGGCACAGGCTCTTGGCTCAGGATGTCTTCTTCCACAGAGGACAACACTTTGAGGGCGCCTTGCAAAGCCAACAGGTGAGTAAGGTAAGGATCCAAAGGGAGCTCAGGTTGCTTCTCCCAAAATGAACCAACCAGTCTATTTTCTCTAGTCTATAATTATCTTTCAAGGGCTAGGTATTGATTCATGTATATGATATAATCAACATAATTTGCATTCAATCTCTTGCTAGATGGTTAAGCAGGAATGGATTTGGATATGAAAATCTTGCTTTGGCTTATTCACAAGAGGAGCTAAAATCAACATTTGTGGGATTTTCTTCTCATCTAAATTGCTGGTTCCATGTTGAAAAAACCCATTGACTCCATGAAATTCACCCCCCCCCCTCTCCCGAGGTGTTCCATATGTTCTTGCATAACAATTGGCCAACCTTTTCAGATGTATAAATATTTGCATTGGACACATTAATTGCTATTCTATACTCAAGCAAATGTCATGTATTTCCCACAAAGAGGGTTTTCCTCATTCCTGATGTATACATTTACTATATAAGAGGCATAGGCTCTTGGATCACAATGCCTTCCTCCACAGAGGAGAACACTTTGGGGACTCCTTGCAAAGCCAACAGGTGAGTAAGGTAAGGATCCAAAGGGAGCTCATTTTGACTCCCTTGCAAAAAGGTTGCTTCTCCCAAAATGAACCAACCAGTCTGATTTCCCAACTCAAGATTGATCTTTCAAGGGCTAGGTTTTAATTCATGTCTATGTTATACTCAACACAATTTGCATTCAATCTCTTGCTAGATGGTTAAGCAGGGAGGGATTTGGATATGAAACACAACAGGAGCTAAAATGAACATTTGTGGGATTTTCCTGTAATCTAAATTGCTTGTTTCATGTTGAAAAAACCCGCTGACTCCATGAAATTTACATTTAGGCTTCATCTACACAACAGAATTCATGCAGATTGACATCTCTTAAACTTTCATGGCTCAATGTTGTGGTATCCTGAGAGTTGGCATTTGGTGAAGAACCAGCGCTACATGGCAGAGAAGGCTGAAGACCTTTTAAAACTACACCTTCCATGGTGTTGAGCTACTATAATTACAGTGGTGTCCAACTGCATTCATTCTTGTGTAGATGCCCCATATAGTCAGACTCCAGGAAAAGAAATTCCAATTGAATGTTAGGAAGAACTTCCTGAGGGTCCAAGGTGTTCTCCAGGAGAACCTGGTGCCTGGGAGCTTCGTGGAGCCTCCTTTCTTCTCTGGAGGTTCAGAAGAAGAGTCTGGATGATGGCCATCTGTCAGGAGGTTTGCACTATAGAATCCTGCCTGGCAGAAGGAGATGGGCTAGGTGGCCCTGGGTCCCTTTTCAACTCCAGGATCCATATTTCCTCAGGTCAAGATGCTCAAGGTTTGGACCGTCCTTCTTCTGTGCAGCCTCCAGCCCTTCCAACAAGCCATGGCACAAGAAGAAAGCCCCACGAAGGGCGACGTTGATTACAATGACTTTCTAGCATGTCAGTATTTGTATCTCTTTCATTTTTAATATTGGGAGATAGGTAGGTAGGTAGGTAGGTAGGTAGGTAGGTAGGTAGGTATGTAGATAGATAGATAGATAGATAGATAGATAGATAGATAGATAGATAGATAGATATGGTTCTCTGTTTCGTTAACAAAAATGAAATGTACGTAAAATAATCTTGACATTTTTTAAAAAAACATCTCAAGGCAATTGACTATATTTCCAGTGGATGTCTCAGGATGCATCTGCACTGTAGATTCAATACAACTTAACACCACTTTATCTGCCATGACCCAAATCAGGAGAGCTGTAATTTGGTGAGACACCCATATTCTTTGGCAGGTAAGGGTAAAGGCTTTTGAAAACTACAAAAAGTGGTATTGATCTGCAATCATTCTACAGTATAGATGCACCAAAGCTGTGTACATGTTGTGAAATTCCATTTCTGACTTACTCAAGCTGCCTTTCAGATCCTCATAGAGACTTTTAACGGATCTGCTGTCCAAATGCCTGGGTTGCCATGGCCCGTATCCTATTATGAGTCCCGAGTAGACCTTGTCTTACCGCAATAGTCTCCCCTAGTTAGCACTCACATGACTTGGGTCCATCAATATTGACGCCTCCCTAAACCGACATGTACTAAGCTACATTTCACACCATAAATTCAACCGCTTACAACATAGGGTGCAATCCCATATATGTGGAACCAATTCTTGCAATTTAATGTGAAGTGCACCTGAAAAAATACGTTCTCCCTAGGAATTTTCTAGCCCCTCCAGTGTGATCCTATGAGATATTTCCACTGGAGGTTTCCACTGTTGAAGGCCTGCAAATCCTAATGAGATATTCCCTCTAGATATTTTCTAAGCCCTTCAGCATGAGTCTATGGCCCCACTTACAATGCCACATAATCCAGTTTCAGAATGCAGATTAACTGCAATGTAAAGTCATATAATCCAGTTCAATAAGATTCCATTGGCATTATTGTAGGCGATCCCTCCCTATAGCTGATCCCTCGTGGCCCATGAGTCTGGTTGGATTCCAGAGTTAGAGTTTTGGCGGCGGGTCCATAAGTGAATGTAGAGGCCTATTCTGGGTATGCATGGTCTTTCTTTCACAATGAGAATATACATTTCTAGATAGAAGGAGGTCCTGACCAGGGTTTGATTCAGGCTCCTTCTTTCTCTTGACACAGTTTCCATAGTTATGTTGGAGGACCTAGAAATTCGTGTCCTTGACCAGTGGTTCTCAATTTTTGGTCTCCCAGGTATTTTGGACTTCATCCCTCAGAAATCCCAGTCAGATTACCAGCTGTAAGGAATTGTGGGAACTAAAGTTCAAAACACCTGGAGAATCAAAAATTGAGAACCGCATGTTTCTTTAGTTTGCTGATCACAACATCATAGTGGAAGAGCTAGAAATGCTAGAGAGGGTTCTCTTTAGGCATTTTCTAGGTTCCCCACCGTTTTCTAGGTTCTCTCCTCTGGACACATTCCAGCTTGTCAATATCTCTCTTGAATTGTGGTGCCCAGAATTGGACACAATATTCCAGATGTGGTCTAACCAAAGCAGAATAAAGGGGTAGCATTACTTCCTTAGATCTAGACACTATGCTCCTATTGGCCTGCATCAATAGGAGCCTAGTGTCTAGATCTAAGGAAGTAATGCTCCCCATGCTCTATTCTGCTTTGGTTAGACCACATCTGGAATATTGTGTCCAATTCTGGGCACCACAATTCAAGAGAGATATTGACAAGCTGGAATGTGTCCAGAGGAGGGCGACTAAAATGATCAAGGGTCTGGAGAACAAGCCCTATGAGGAGCGGCTTAGGGAACTGGCCATGTTTAGCCTGAAGAAGAGAAGGCTGAGAGGAGATATGATAGCCATGTATAAATATGTGAGAGGAAGCCACAGGGAGGAGGGAGCAAGCTTGTTTTCTGCTTCCTTGGAGACTAGGACGCAATGGAACAATGGCTTCAAACTACAAGAGAGGAGATTCCATCTGAACATTAGGAAGAACTTCCTGACTGTGAGAGCCGTTCAGCAGTGGAACTCTCTGCCCCGGAGTGTGGTGGAGGCTCCTTCTTTGGAAGCTTTTAAACAGAGGCTGGATGGCCATCTGTCAGGGGTGATTTGAATGCAATATTCCTGCTTCTTGGCAGGGGGTTGGACTGGATGGCCCATGAGGTCTCTTCCAACTCTTTGATTCTATGATTCTATGAAGCCATGATTTGCTTCTACTAGACATTGACCATGGTCATGCTGGAGAACCTAGAAATGCTGGAGATATTTTCTCACTCAGCATTTTCTAGATTCTACAGAATTGTTCTATGATATGCTTCCTCCAGAGGTCATTCATTTCAATAGGGATTATTGCTATCTGTGGTTTCACATTCCTGTGGTAAGTTCAAGAAGATATGTAGGTTGTACTCTAACTGAATTATTTCCTCTAAGATCTAAAGTCTGAAAGAAGACACGTCAAAGCCAAAACTCAGGTGAAGCCTTGTTTACTCAGGTAGAAGAGGAGTGATTGGTCCGGAGAAGGAATTGTCTTTAACATGCCGAGGCGACCCTCACAGGAGCGGCTCAGGACTTCATGTCTGCCATGGCAACCATGGGGCTGTCCCAACGAATAACTGGCCCCACCCACTGTGCTGGACACACATTGGACTTGGTTTTCTGCCAGGGATGGGAGCAGGGTGGCGGTGTGGAGGAGTTGTCCATCTCTCCATTGCCATGGACCGACCACTTCCTGATCAGATTTAGGCTCACTGCGCCCCCTAACCTCCGCAAAGGTGGAGGACCCATTAAGATGGTCCGCCCCAGGAGGCTTATGGATCCGAATGGATTCCTGACGGCTCTTGGGGATTTTCCCGCCACCGCGGTAGGTGACCATGTCGAGGCCTTGGTCGCTCTCTGGAATGGGGAGATGACCAGGGCAATTGACATGATCGCTCTGGAACGTCCCCTCTCAAGTAACCGAGCTAAACCAGCTCCTTGGTTTACTGAGGAACTGGCAGCGATGAAGCGAAGGAAGAGGGAACTAGAGAGCGTGTGGCGCTCGGACCCAAGCGAGCCAAATCGAGCACGGTTTGTGTCCTTTTTAAGGGCATATGCCGCGGCAATAAAAGCCGCAAAGAAAACTTTCTTTGCGGCCACTATTGCGTCTGCAAAAAACCGTCCGGTGGAGTTGTTTCGGATTGTCAGAGGTCTTTTAACTCCCCCCACTTCAGGCGGGAGCCCTGACAATTCGGCCACGCGCTGTGAAGCATTTGCTCGGTTCTTTGCAGACAAAGTCGCTTTGATCCGTTCTGGGCTGGACACCACATTAAATGCAGTCTCCGTGGATGTGACACGAGCACCTGCTTGTCCTATTTTGATGGATTCTTTTCAGTTTGTGAAGCCCAAGGATGTGGACAAGATACTTGGAGGAATGAGGCCCACCACGTCCATCCTAGACCCCTGTCCATCCTGGCTTCTGAAGGAGGCCAGAGGGGGATTGGCTGAGTGGGTAACGGTGGTGGTTAATGCCTCCCTACGAGAAGGCAAGATTCCAGCGAGCCTAAAACAGGCTATTATAAAACCGCTGTTGAAGAAACCATCACTTGACCCCACTAAATTGGACAACTTTCGGCCTGTTTCCAATCTTCCCTTTTTGGGCAAAGTCATGGAAAGCGTGGTGGCCTCACAACTCCAGGTATTCTTGAGAGACACGGATTTTCTGGATTCAGCACAGTCTGGTTTCAGACCGGGACATGGTACCGAGACGGTCTTGGTCGCCTTAGTGGATGATCTGCGCCGGGAGCTAGACAGGGGGAGTGTGTCCCTGTTGGTGCTCCTGGACCTCTCAGCGGCCTTCGATACCGTCGACCACGGTATTCTTCTGGGGCGCCTTGCAGAGATGGGTCTTGGGGGCACTGCTTTGCAGTGGCTCCAGTCATTTCTGGAGGGCCGTACCCAGAAGGTGTTAGTGGGGGACTCCTGTTCAACACCACAGCCTTTGACCTGTGGGGTTCCTCAGGGCTCTATACTGTCCCCCATGCTGTTTAACATCTACATGAAGCCGCTGGGTGAGATCATCCGGAGTTTCGGGGTGCGGTGTCATCTGTACGCAGATGATGTCCAACTCTGTCACTCCTTTCCACCTGCTACTAAGGAGGCTGTCGAAGTCCTGAACCGGTGCCTGGCCGCTGTAATGGTCTGGATGAGGGCGAACAAACTGAAATTAAATCCAGACAAGACAGAGGTACTCCTGGTCAGTCGCAAGGCCAAGCAGGGTATAGGGTTACAGCCTGTGCTGGATGGGGTCGCACTCCCCTTGAAGGCGCAGGTTCGCAGCTTGGGTGTGATCCTGGATTCATCGCTGAGCCTGGACCCCCAGGTTTCAGCGGTGACCAGGGGAGCATTTGCACAGCTTAGGCTCGTGCGCCAGCTGCGCCCGTACCTTGGGAAGTCTGACTTGGCCACGGTGGTACACGCTCTGGTCACATCCCACCTTGACTACTGCAACGCTCTCTACGTGGGGCTGCCCTTGAAGACGGCCCGGAAGCTTCAGCTAGTCCAGCGCGCGGCAGCCATGTTGTTAACAGGAGCAGGACGCAGGGAGCATACAACGCCCTTGTTGTTCCAGCTCCACTGGCTGCCGATTTGCTACCGGGCCCAATTTAAGGTGCTGGTGTTATCCTACAAAGCCCTAAACGGTTCCGGCCCAAAGTACCTTGCAGACCGCATCTTGGCCTATGAGCCCACGAGGACCTTGAGATCATCTGGGGAGGCCCTTCTCTCGATCCCGCCTGCCTCACAGGCACGCCTGGCGGGGACGAGAGAGCGGCCTTCTCAGTGGTGGCCCCCCGGCTGTGGAACTCCCTCCCTGCTGAAATTAGACAGGCGCCCTCCCTTATGGCCTTTTGTAAGGGCCTGAAAACATGGCTTTTCGAGATGGCCTTCAACTGAGTGCTATGTTATTGGAAATGACGACCGGAACGGATTACGACTACGAGATTGATTATGATCCCATGATAAGACAAAGCGGATTTTTAGTATAATTAGATGTTGTGTATTAGTAATATGTTGTTTTGTTGTCTCGGCTTATTGTAAATTGTCCTCTATGTGCTGTACACCGCCACGAGTCGCCCTAGGGCTGAGAGCGGCGGTTAATAAATGCAAGAAATAAATAAATAAATAAATAAATAAATAAATAAATAAACTGCAGTGTGTTGGTGCTGGAACCATCAGTGTATTTTTCTTGGCACTATGAACAGTGCCAATTAATCATCATTCATTGTAAGGGAATGCCAGTGACAAGGCCTGCCTCTATGCCACTAAAACTATGCCCTTGTTGAACATCGCGCATGTCTCATATGCATATAATTGATAATGGGACAAAAATGGAGTAAGGGTTGCCCATAAACTCTGGAGTCAGTTTAGTCAAAGGCAACACAGCATTGGGGAGGAAAAGGGGGTAACAGTAGTGATGGTGGTGAAGAATGCTGGGACATAGTTTTACTTTGTTGACTTTCCATCTCTTGTACACAATGGTATCAACTTTCTACAGTTATCACCCAGTTCGCCAGCTATGATGGGCTTCTCGGAGTAGCCATGGGAGGAAATCCTTTAGGAGACTTTAGTGATGGCACACTAGACAACCAAGGACGTCCCTTTGAGCGACAAAGAAGAGATCTGCTTGGAGGTGACGTGGAAGGCGAGAAAGGTCTGCCTGGAAATGCCTTGGGAGACAAGAAAGGTCTGCTTGAACATCTCCTGAATCTGCTTAAGTGAGTTATACTGGGAACAAGGTGGAGCATGAATTCAATGGATGAATATAAGATATAAAAGTATGATAGGTGAGCCGGCCAGTAAGGTAATGCTCAAGATCCTGCGAGGTAGACTCCAGCAAGACATGGAGTGAGAATTGCCAGATGTAAAGGCAGAGGAACGAAAGACCAATTACCAATATCCATTGGATAATGGAGAAAGGCAGAGGTATTAGAAAAAAAAATCTATTTCTATCCTAATGACTATTCTAAAGCCTTTGACTTTGTGGATTATAATAAACTGTGGCAAGCTCTTGGTGGTCTGGGCATTCCAAGCCACCTTGTCTCTCTCCTGAGGAATCTGTAAAATGACCAAGTAGCAACAGTCAGAACAGACCACGGAACAACAGACTGGTTCAAGACTGGGAACGGAGTATGGCAGGGCTGTGTATTCTCACCATCCCTATTCAACTTATATGCAGTGACAGACTTTGTATTTCTAAGCACGAATATTACTTACTGCAGATGCAGACTGCAGCCAGGAAATTAGAAGATAATTCCTTCTTGGGTGGAGAGCAATGATTAATCTTGATAAAATAATTAAAAGTAGAGACATCACATGGGCAACAATGATCTGCATAGTTAAAGCAATGTTATTCCCTGTAGTAATTATGGATGTGAGAGCTGGACCATAAGGAAGGCTGAGCGAAGGAAGATAGATGCTTTTGAACTGTGGTTCTGGAGGAATATTCTGAGAGTGCCGTGGACTGCAAGAAGATCAAACCAGTCCATATTCCAGGAAATAAAGCTTGAGTGCTCACTGGAGGGAAGGATATTAGAAGCAAGGATGAAGTACACATAATGAGAAGAGAGGAAAGCTGGGAGAAACCAATGATGCCACGGAAAATGGAAGGAAATAGGAAGAGAGGCCGACCAAGGGCAAGATGGGTGGATGGTATCCTTGAAGTGACGGCTTGGCCTTGAAGGAGCTGGGTGTGGCCACAGCCGATAGGGAGCTCTGGCGTGGGCTGGTCTATGAGGTCACGAAGAGTCGGAAGCAAGTGAACAAATAAACAACAATAGAGGAGACATTCTACCCAGGGAAGGAGATGGTTCCTTTTTTTTGGGTGAAATTTAAGATTCAATATTAAGTCCCCTTCTACACTGTCCATATATCCCAGAACACATGGTCAACTTTGCCCATTCACATGGAAGGACCTAGAGATGTCTAGAGAGAACACCTTGGTCTCTTCAATGCAATCCTATAGTCAACTTCCAGCAGAGTGTATCCCCAGAGTCATGCTGGAAAGCCTAGAATTTCCTAAAGAGGTGTTTGTTCTCTCAAATAAAAAGATAGGATTTTCATTATTGGCATTGTTTCACCCTCATGGGGCCCTGTGCCCCTCACCCCAGTGAAAGTGGAGGGCTGACAGCATCTCCTTGTGTGTGGCTCATAGCAGGGCATTTATGTGCATAAAGCTTCCAACCACAGTTTACATTTCTGACTCTGCGCAAACTCTCTCACACTTTTTAGTTGGAAGATTGTGAATGCCAAACTGCTGGACCACAAGAACTATTATCTACTTTCCATTTTTTGTCTAACTTATTGGCATCTGCTGGCTCTCAGGATCTTTCTTCTTACTTGTTACCCTTAATTGCCTCTCTCTGCCCCCTTCTACATTACTGCATAATCCAAATTATCAAAGCAGATAGTCCACATTATCTGTTTTGAACTGGATTATATGAGTCTCCACTTCCGTATGATCCAGGACAAAGCAGATGACTTGGATTTTATATGGCGGTGTCCTACCTTGAGCTCTCTAGAGACGAAATAGCCTCACATGGAAGGCTTTTATTTCTCAAAGCATACAGTACGGTCACAAAGCAAAGTTCCACCTGAAAGTTGCTTTCCCTCTCAGCGACTCATATCCCTCACCCTGGCTCTCCCTTTCACCATACCTGTCCTGTTTCCATGAAGACCCTCCATCCTGGTCAGCTTTCCCTTGATTCATGTGTACTACTGGCCAAGGCATGACCTACTCTCATGGTTCCCCACAACACCAGGAAAGGAGGTCATGACAGGTGGTGTAGAATGGTCCCCTGTTTCTCTTAAGTAAAAGGGAACCCAAAAGGCATCTGCACCAGCCCATGTTTTGAGAAATCCAAAATGCAACATACAGTACGGCACTATCAATATCAACCTATTGCCTGGGAGTGTGGTGGAATCTCTTTCTCTGGAAGTTGGCCTGGATTGCTCTTGGGTTCTTGATTCCAATTTTGGGCTTGTATAGCAAAGCCCTTCTTTCTCTTCCAGGCCTTCTGGGGCTCTGACTGATCTTCGGATGGTGCAAGACGAGTCTGAAGCGTCTAAGCTCGTGGCTGAAAACAGAATGACTGACCCGGCTCACATTGAGCTCGTGTCTGGGTGAGTGTCCAGAGATTTTAGTTAATCTTTGGGGACAGCGGTTTGGGTAGCGATGGAGCGGGTAGTCTGTGGCCTTGCCTTTTCTATACAAAAATGCCCTTTCCCCTCTCCTGCATGACTGGTCAACAGACCATACTTTGGCCCAGAAAGGAGGATGGTCCCGAAGTCAATGTTTTAAGGATGAACCCTTTCTTTTCCTTAGGTCCATGACAGAGAGCGTGGGCGCCAGCATCTACAAACTCTTCAAGAGCCTCCTTCCCGATCTGATGCTTTCTCCAGGTATTTGGGTACTCCAGGGCTATTGGTTGTCCCCTTTTAGCCTCTCAGTGTGTGGCATCCCTATTAACCCCATTCAAAATCTGAGTATTACAGGGAAATCCAGTTGAGAAACCCTGATTTAAGAACTTCTCAGATAATTGCCAACATCTAGCTGAGTTGTCTCCCTACTAAAAGAGTTTTTAGCAAACCTGTCGCGCTTTAGCTCACAATTCAGCAGCAGATCAGTTGCACAACTTCAGCGCTTTCCAGTAGCTTCTTCCTGCACAGTATTTTCAGTCAACTGCGCCCACAAACTGCAGTCACTCTGGAACTCTCCACAGGCACTTGACCACATGCCTGGCCATTGTCAGTTTTACTATTGTTTTCCCCTCCAATCTAGATGACAGTACAAACCTACCACAGCACACGGTTATATCTTGTCTTAGCAGACAGGTTCCCCCAATAAATTACACAGAGCCTTCGGCAAACAGCATCACAGCACAAGGAGAGAGAATACACTGTACATGACTTCCTTATATACAATTCTGTACATTTACACATAGCAATCTCTGATTGGTTCCCAACTCATTGACTTAACTCAAACCCAGGATTGCATCATTCACAATCCCCTGGACCAGGCCAGAACACATTCCCCAAAAGATTCCCTATATACAGTTAATGCATGACTCAGCATTTCCAATAGAAGCCCATTAGCAGTGCATGACTCAGCTATATTACATTACAATACATTGTAAAACCTGACAAAACCATAAGCAATGCATTGTGGACAACCTCTTCTTGGTAGACTTCAATCAACCTGCAAATTAACATAGACCCATTGACTGGTTTAGAGGAACCCATTAGATAACACTTGCTTCAATCTCATTATTTCAGTGGGTTGCTACTCTATTTGTGATAACAATTAGAATGTAGCTTTAAAGGATGGTGCTTTGACAAATGTGATATCAAAGGCTGTCCTACAAATATACGAGGAATGAAGATCTGTTCCCTCTCACCTGTCACCTTCCTTTCTTTTGCAGTAGTTTGAAGCTGTAGACCTTGAAGAAGGTTCAAGTTAGACCAGATCTGCTTTCTGGCTGCTTCATGTGCTTCATCTCCAGGTCTGAACCCTGGAAGAAGCCTCAATTGTATCCTCATTTCAGTTTCTCCTTGAGCTGTAAACCTGCTGTGGCCAGAGAAGAAACAATGCTTGTCTTTCTTCTATTTTGTCAGGGAGGGATGTCAACCGGCTTTTCTGCAGACAATAAAATATATCATTTCCCCGCATTTACTGTATTTGTATATGTTTCCCTCTACCTTAATGCATTTTGAACAAGTCCAATCTCAGCATATGTATTCAGCCCTTCACATTTGCTGGATCTAAAGGTTAAAAGTGCACGTAGGTAGAGGTAAAGGTTTCCTCTTGACATTAAATCTAATCATGTCCAACTCTGGGGTTGGTACTCATCTCCATTTTTAAGCCAAAGAGCCGGCGTTGTCCGTAGATACCTCCAAGATCACGTGGCTGGCATGACTGCATGGAGTGCTGTTACCTTCCCACTGTAGCAGAATCTATTGATCTACTCACATTTGCATGTTTTTGAACTGCTACCTTGGAAGAAACTGGATCTAACTGTGGGAGCTCACCCTGCTCCCCGGTGTTGAACTGCTAACCTTTCGGTCAGCAAGTTCGGCATCTCAGCAGTTTCACTTGTTGCGCCACCGGGGTGCAGGATTACCCCCAAAAGTAGGAAAATGCCATTTAAAAACTCCTCTGTTTTTTTTTTTACCTGTTAGAACGCTTCTTTAGGAATCTCTGGATCTTCCAGCATGAGTCCATGGTGAATGTCCCCCAAAATTACACCAGGAGAACTAGACTTTCCTACAGTTTCCTGCAGCAGCACCACCTCCAGGAGATACAATAAAAAGTTTCTCTTGTTAGTGTGTGTTTGCTTCTTCACTCATTTTTCTCCTTTCTTTCTCCACCACCATGGCCCAAGGGTCCTCTAACCAACCCCATTCTGCCAAGGCAGGAAGACACCATCCAAGCTCTCCTGACAGATGTCCATTGAGACTGTTTCAAAACCTCCAGAGAAGGAGTTTCTACCAGACTCACAGGAAGGATGTGCCTCAGTTGAAGTTCTTCTTCCTGTTCAGGTTGAAATTCCTTTCCTGGAGGTTGAATCAATTGTGCCATGTCTTAGTCTTTGCTCAGCCTTCAAGATGAGAACCTCTTAGTTCTTTAAACATGGCTCTCATGTCCACTCTTCACCTTCTCATCTCCAAGTCAAACACACCTAACTCCAGAAGCCTCTTCTCAAAGGGATTCATGGTTTCCAGACCTTTGACTCTTGGAGCCCTCCTCTGCTCCAGCTTCTCAAGATCCTTCTTGAATCATTGGGAACAGAATTGGACACAATCTGGCAATGCATGACCGAAGAAGAATAAATCAAGGAGGCTTGATAGTAACAGCTCTCATGTCCACTCTTCACTTTCTCATCTCCAAGTCAAACACACCTAACCCCGGAAACCTCTTCTCAAAGGGATTCATGGCTTCCAGACCTTTGACTCTTGGAGCCCTCATCTGCTCCAGCTTTTCAAGATCCTTCTTGGATCGTGGTGCCCAGAATTGGACCCAGTCTCATCCTAGGCAATGTATGACCGAAGAAGAATAAATCAAGGAGGCTTGATAGTAACAGCTATTGAAAGAGGAATTGGTCTGGATGTATATCTTGGCCACTTTCCTCCCGTGACAGAGATCTAAACTACAAGGATATTCTTGATTTGTGTTCCCACCAAAAATAACATTGGAAACTTTATTTTGTATTCTATGCATACAATTCTTTTCAAATTTGAGATTCCATATGTTTTTGAAGCATACTTCACAGAACTTTTCTCAACCATTGCAAATGGCACGAGATGAATACATATGTAATCTACTTATCTGTCTATCTACCTACCTATCTAGCTACCTACCTATCTATCTCTCTATCTATCTAAAGGGGGACTGAGTAATTTCCCAATGTTAGGAGCAGTTCCTGTGGAAGGTTGGATGTCCTTACTTGGCTTGAAGCAGTGGATTAGATTCCAATGCCCTGCAAATAAAGCAATCCATAGCCTGCAAAATGTCGTGCTCTTCAAGGGATTCAGCTACTTGTGGCAAAGTCCTATGCTGTAGTAATGGCAAGCACCTTGGCAATGCTTCCCATGAATCCCACAGAATATTTCTACTCCAGACCTAACATTTGATTTGCCAAAAACTTCTGTCTGTCTGAGGTCAGACCCATCTAAAAGTGGATGCTAGACATTCTTTAAGCTGGGTATCTGCTTTCGATTAATGGTATGGTTCTTATGAACATCCTTCTGGAACATGGCCATAAAGCCCAGAAAACCCACAACAACCTAATGATTCTGTCCATGAAAGCCTTTGACAATACAATGTCTATCTCGCCACTTCTTGGTGGTGGTTAGGGAGGTGAGGAGAAAAGGCTTTTGGTGTTATACTTCAACCTGTGTTTGTGTCTGGTGTTAATGGGGATCATGAGTATCCTGGGCCTGTGTCTGATGTCAATGGGGATGATGGGCTTGAGCTTTCAAGTCCTGGCCCTGTTGAAAGGTCTGATTCTGGCCTTGCTGAAAGGTCCAAGGTTCTTATGAACTTAGTGCTTCTCCTGTAGATTTTGAAGGTCAAATTCCTGAAAGGGACATATGGCAGACTTTCTCTGGGGAACTGTCTTCTGAGGATAAATTGTCAGCTGCAGAGGTAAATGAGATAGAAAATAGAAGGCAAGACTTTTGTAAACTAAGAGAAAGTTCTTAAGCTTGCTAAAGGTGAGCCTGTTTATTATAAAAAAGAGTTGTAAAGGCAAACATAATGTTTTTCTTTCACTTCATGAGACAGGAAAAGCTTTATATGAGTTGGGCAAAGGATTTCAGATCAGGCTGGACAATGTTGAAGTTTCATGACTGTCTTGTTTCCAAGGGGAATTCTAGTTTCATGTTTCAAGTTTTGCCAGGTCCTGTTCTGTGTATGGGATCTCCTTGCTGTTTTGTTCTTCTGGATTTTGCATCCTTGAATCTTGTGTTTCTACCTTTGTACCTTGATATTCATGGACTATCTATTACCTTTGGATTATACTGTTTTGGACTATACAGTTCTTACCATTTTTACTGCTTTGCTTCCATATAAACTTCAATAAACTCCTTGCTGATTTTACTGAACTGGTGTGGTGATTATTAAGTGCTCTGGGATACAACATTTGGCAGTGAGGGAGGCGAGGAGGAGACAAGGCTTTTGGCTGTGAGGGAGGTGAGGAGGAAAGACTTTTGGTAGCAATGGAGGTAAGGAAAAAAGGCTTTTGGTGATGAGGGAGGTGAAGAGAAAAGACTTTTGGAGGTTAGGGAGGTGAAGAGAAAAGGCTTTTGGCAGCCTTTTGTGGAAGGCAGGGTAGGGGGAAGAGGAGGAAGTCATGGAGCCCCTCTGTATGTTTCATGGAGCCACAAAAGCTCCGCAGAGCACACTTTAAGACCCGATGGTCTATTGGGTCCACTCTGGGAATAACAATTAGCTCTGAGATGCTCTGCGTGAATGTTGCATTATGGATCTCATGGGCTTGATGTGAGTGAACATGAAATCAATGGTCAACATCAATGTATTCTGAAACAAATTTGCATCCATTCCATTTCTATTCCAGTCATTGACTGAATAAAAGCTATAACATCTCAGTCAAGATCTTGACAGTCTTTTGGGTTGTTAAGTTCATTTATTCTCTCCACTGGTAACTGGCATCCCATATCAATCCTGGGCCAAATCCCCCCCCCCCCCCCCCCCCGCGAGGTGTTCCATACGTTCTTGCATAACAATTGGCCAACGTTTTCAGATTTATAAATATTTGCATTGCACATAGCAATTATTATTCTATACTCAAGCAAATGTCATGGGTTTCCCACAAAGAGGGTTTTCCTCATTCCTGATGTATACATTTACTATATAAGAGGCATAGGCTCTTGGCTCACAATGCCTTACTCCACAGAGGAGAACACCTTGGGGACAACTTGCGAAGCCAACAGGTGAGCACGGTAAGGATGCAAAGGGATCTCAGCTTGACTCCCTGGCAAAAAAGTTGCTTTTCCCAAAATGAACCAACCAGTCTGATTTCCCAACTCAAGATTGATCTTTCAAGGGCTAGATGTTAATTCATGTATATGTAATAATCAACATAATTTGCATTCAAACTCTTGCTAGATGGTTAAGCAGGAATGGATTTGGATATGAAAATCTGACTTTGGGTTATTCAATTTCATATATGAACACAACGGGAGCTAAAATGAACATTTGTGGGATTTTCTTCTCATCTAAATTGCTTGTTTCATGTTGAAAAAGCTCGCTGACTCCATGAAATTTACATTTAGGCTTCATCTACAAGGCATAATTCATGTAGTCCGACATCACTTAAGCTTTCATGGCTCAATGCTGTGGTATCCTGAGAGTTGGAATTTGGTTAAGAACCAGTGCTCCTTGGCAGAGAAGGCTAAAGGCCTTTTAAAACTACGGCTTCCATGGTGTTGACCTACTGCAGTTGAATATTGAATATTAGGAAGAGCTTCCTGAGGGTCCAAGGTGTTCTCCAGGGGAATCTGGTGCCTGCTTGGTGGAGCCTCCTTCTTCTCTGGAGGTTCAGAAGAAGAGGCTGAATAATGGCCATCTGTCTGGAGGGCTTGCATTGTGGAATCCTGCCTGGCAGAAGGAGATGGGCTAGGTGGCCCTGGGTTCCTTTACAACTCCAGGATTCATATTTCCTCAGGTCAAGATGATCAAGGTTTGGACCGTCCTTCTTCTGTGCAGCCTCCAGCCCTTCCAACAAGCTGTGGCGCAAGAAGGGAACCCTGCAAACGGCAAGCTTGATTTGAACAACAATCTAGGAAGTCAGTATTTGCATCTCTTTAATTTTTTATATTAGAGATAGATAGATAGATAGATAGATAGATAGATAGATAGAGATAGAACAATAACAGTACTTTGGGCATAGACATGGTTCTCTGTTTCTTTTACAAAAATGAAATTTCCACAAAAAAAAATGTGGACATTCTTAAAAAAAATCTCAAGGCAATGGACTATATTTTCAGTGGATGTCTCAGGATGTAGATTTAATACAGCTTGACACCACTTTATTTGGCATGACCCAATCCAGGAGAGTTGTATTTATTGAGACACCCAAAATCTTTGGCAGGGAAGGCTAAAGACCCCACTCCCTGGCAATAATAATAATAATAATAATAATAATAATAATGTTTATCTGTACCTTCTACCATCTCCCCAAAGGACTCGGTGCGGCTTACATGAGGCCAAGCCCACAATACATCAATAAACAAAACATCAAATAAAACAATCAATACAATACAATTCATACCTTGGGAAGTCAGACTTGGCCACGGTGGTCCACGCTTTGGTTACATCCTGTTTAGATTACTGCAAAGCTCTCTACGTGGGGTTGCCTCTGAAGACTGCCCGGAAGCTTCAATTAGAATCATAGAATCATAGAATCATAGAATCAAAGAGTTGGAAGAGACCTCATGGGTCATCCAGTCCAACCCCCTGCCAAGAAGCAGGAATATTGCATTCAAATCACCCCTGACAAATGGCCATCCAGCCTCTGCTTAAAAGCTTCCAAAGAAGGAGCCTCCACCACACTCCGGGGCAGAGAGTTCCACTGCTGAACGGCTCTCACAGTCAGGAAGTTCTTCCTAATGTTCAGATGGAATCTCCTCTCTTGTAGTTAATTAGTCCATCGTGCGGCAGCCAGACTACTAAGGGGAGCGGGGTACTGGGAGCATACTACTCCTCTGTTGCACCAGCTCCACTGGCTGCCAGTCAGCTTCCGAGCACAATTCAAAGTGCTGGTCTTAACCTATAAAGCCCTAAACGACTCCGGCCCAATTTACCTGTCCGAACGTATCCTCCCCTATGAGCCATCAAGATTACTAAGATTGTCTGGAGGGGCCCTGCTCTCGATCCCACCGGCCTCACAGGCGCGTCTGGTGGGGACGAGAGACAGGGCCTTCTTGGTGGTGGCCCCTCAACTCTGGAACTCCCTTCCACTGGAGATCAGAACTGCCCCTTCGATCTTAACGTTCAGGAAACAGGTGAAAACCTGGCTTTGGGGACTGGCATTCAACGAATGAGCCATGATCCTGTGATATGGATGGATGACGACGAATAATGACTTTGATGACGACTGACCACTGTAATCATATGATTGTATTTTTGCCATTTTAATTGTTTCAATGTTTTAATGTTTTAGTGTGATTTAGAAATATGATGTTTCAATGACGGTCTGTAATATTGATGTTGGAAACCGGCCCAAGTCCCTCGAATGGAGGTGAGAAGACCGGTATACAAAACTGCTAAATAAATAAATAAATAAATAAATAAATACATTGCCATATAATCCAGAGTCGTTTAGGGCTTTATAGGTTAAGACCAGCACTTTGAATTGTGCTCGGAAGCTGACTGGCAGCCAGTGGAGCTGGCGCAACAGAGGAGTAGTATGCTCCCTGTACCCCGCTCCTGTTAGTAGTCTGGCTGCCGCACATTGGACTAATTGAAGCTTCCGGGCAGTCTTCAGAGGCAACCCCACGTAGAGAGCATTGCAGTAATCTAAACGGGATGTAACCAAAGCGTGGACCACCATGGCCAATGTAGATTCACATAATCCAGTTCAATCTGCATTATTGTAGGCAATCCCTGTATTATAAATGATCTCTCGTGTCCCATGAGCCTGAGTTTCCAGAGTGAGAGTTTTGGCAGTGGATCCGTAATTGAATTGTATTCTGGATCTGTATGGTTTTTTTTTTCACAGTGAGGATATACAATTCTAGATGAAGGAGGTCATGACAAGAGTTTGTTTGAGGCTCCTTCCTCTTGACATGTTTCTCCTTTTCACCCTCCATTTGTTTGTCTTCAAAATCCACAGGCCTCCGAATAGCCACTCAAGGGTCAGGACTTCCCAATTCTCAGTTTATTTTGTAAGTTAGCTTTACGCTCATCTGTAAATCTCTTTTGTTGTCATTACATGAGTCTACACTGAATATTATAAGGCAAATGGAATTATATGGCAGTGTAGATGGGGCCCAAGATATGCTTCTGCTAGAAGTTGAGTCATGCTGGAGGACTTTGAAATGCTGAACCTTGACGAGTGGTTCTCAACCTTTGGTCTTCCAGGTATTTTTGGACTTCAACTCCCAGAAATACCGGCCAGCATACGAGTCTTAGGAATGGTGGGCACTGAACTTCCAAACACCTGAGGAACCAAAGATTGAGGACATCTACAAGTCTAGACATTTTTTAAGTCATCCATATATTTCTTTAGTATGTTGACCACAGACTCATAGTGGAAGAGCTAGAAATGCTAGAGAGGTATTCACATTAGGCATTTTCTATTTCCTCCAGCATGAGTCCATAGAATCATAGAATCATAGAATCAAAGAGTTGGAAGAGACCTCATGGGCCATCCAGTCCAACCCCCTGCCAAGAAGCAGGAATATTGCATTCAAATCACCCCTGACAGATGGACATCCAGCCTCTGTTTAAAAGCTTCCAAAGAAAGAGCCTCCACCACACTCCGGGGCAGAGAGTTCCACTGCTGAACGGCTCTCACAGTCAGGAAGTTCTTCCTAATGTTCAGATGGAATCTCCTCTCCATGGAATCTCCATGATTTGCTTCTACTGGACGTCGACCATGGTCTTGCTGGAGAACTTAGAAATGCTTGAGATATTTTCCCGCTAGGCATTTTCTAGATCCTACAGCATTAGTCTATGATATGTTTCCTCCAGAAGTCATTCATTTCACTAGAGATTGTTTATTTATTTATTTACAATATTTATATTCCGCCCTTCTCACCCCGCAGGAGACTCAGGGCGGATTACAGTGTACATAAATATACATGGCAAACATTCAATGCCATAGACACACAACATATACAGACAGACACACAAAGGCTATTTAACATTCCAGCTTTTCATGAGGGTATTCTGGCCACCAGGAGGGCTTTCGCTTCACCGTCCATTTGTGACACTAATGAAATACTTCCTCATTCTTTGCAGGCTTGCTGGAGATTTTTATGGCACCGTAAATTAGCCTCCCAGCATAAGCGTTACCTAAATTTCCAACTTAACAGATGCAACTGTCTTCGGGCTGCAAAGGCCGACAGCAAGCTACACAAATTGGTTGGAAGCTCACTCTGACCCAGGCTGGCTTTGAAATCATAACCTTTTGGTCAGTAGTGATCTTAATACAGCTGATTCCCAGCCAGCTGTGCCACAGTCCCGGTGCTATCTGTGGTAAGTGCAAGAAGATATGTGGGTTGTTCTCTATCTGAATTTAGTAATCCTTATTTCTTCTCAGAACTACATTCTAACATGTCTAACAAATGAAAGACACATGCTTTTGGGCAGATCTGGAACAAGCCAAAACTCAGGTGAAGCCTTGCTTACTCAGGTAGAAGAGGAGTGATTGGTCCGGAGAAGGAGCAGAGTCTTTATCTGCAGTTTCTATTGGTGCTGGAACCACCCGTGTATTTTTCTTGGCACTATAAACAGTGCCAATTAATCATCATTCATTGCAAGGGAATGCCAGTGTCATTAACTTGGCAATGACAAGCTTCAAGGCTTGCCTCTATGCCTCTAAAAATATGCCCTCGTTGAACATAGCTCATGTCCCAATTGCATATAATTGATGATGGGACAAAAGTGGTGTAAGGGTTGCCTATAGAGTCAGGAGTTGGTTTAGTCAAAGGCAACACAGCATTGGGGATGAAAAGGGGGTAATAGTTGTGATGGTGGTGAACAATGCTGGGGCATAGTTTTACTTTATTGACTTTCCATCTCTTGTACAAAATGGTATCAACTTTCTACAGCTTTCACCCAGATCACCAGCTACGATGTGCTTCTTGAAGAACTCTTGGGAGGAGATCTTTTAGGAGACTTACGAGGTGGCACCCCGGACAACCAAGGAAGTCTGTTTCCTGGTCCTTTTGGGCGGCAAAGAAGAGATCTGCTTGGAGGTGAAGTGGGAGGCAAGAAAGGTCTGCCTGAAAACGTCTTTGGAAGCAAGGAAAGTCTGCTTGCAAGTCTCCTTCATCTGCTTAAGTAAGTTATACTGGGAACAAGGTGGAAAATAAATTCAATGGATGAATAAAAGTATGTAGGGGAGCCGGCAAAATGACACTGTCCTCAGGGAAGGAGAGGTTCCCTTTTTTGGTCAAATTTAAGATACACTATTAAGTCCCCTTATACACTGTATATATATCCCAGTACAACTCCATGGAAGGACCTAGAGATTTCTAGTAGGCCTGGGTAACAACGCAAAAATTTGTTTCTAAAATCGATTTGTATTTGGGGTTTTTTTTTGTTTCGATATTTAAAATAATTACAAAATTTTCCCTTAAAAAAGTTCGGTATTTACGAAATTTCGTTAATATTTACAAAACATTTTGTAAAGATGGCGCCCTTTTTTTCCCAATATTTTTTAAATATTTTTTTAATTTAATTATTAATTTAGTAGAATAGGGAGGAGAAATTATTATTAAGGAGGGAAGGCAGGCACTCACTCTGGCGGGCCCTCTCGCTCGCCGCTCGCTCGCCGCTCGCCCTCTCGCTCGCCCTCTCGCCCTCTCGCTAGGATGGGTTCCTTCCAGGAGGGGCTCTTTTTCCCAGGCTGCCAAACTACAACTCCCAGGATGCTACAGCATTGAGCCAATGTGGTGCCAAACCTCATCCAGGCTGCAGTGTAGATGGCTGCAGGATGGAGGGGTTTCCTGCCTCGAATTGAGAGAGAGAGAGAGAGAAGAGGAAGCAAGTGAGACGTTTCCAAGGCTCTGCTGATCTGCTTCTGCCATGGCTGAGAAAGAAGGGCACAATGGGGGCTGCCTTTCCAACCAGGAGGGAAAGAGAGCTCAGAACCCCCCTGCAAAAGGTGAGAGAGAGAGAAAGAAGAGAAAAGGAAAGAAAGAGAAGGAGACCTCCCTCTCGCCCTCTCGCTCGCCCTTTCGCTCGTCCTCTCGCTCGCCGCTCGCCCTCTCACTCGCCCTCTCGCTCGCCGCTCGCCCTCTCGCTCGCCCTCTCGCTCGCCCTCTCGCTCGCCACTCGCCCTCTCGCTCGCCCTCTCGCTCGCCGCTCGCCCTCTCGCTCGCCCTCTTGCTTGCTTGCTCAGCCGGCGCCGAGAGAGGAGAGCTCCCAGCAAGCATCGCCAGGCGGCCATCTTACGTATTTCCGAAATGGACGGAAATACAAAATTTTTTGGCGCCTGCCGTTTCGATATTTAAAAACACTTCCAGATTTAAAAATAAGTTTTGTAATCGTTTTGTAATTCAAAAATTAACGAATTTTTAACGAATTACGAATTAACGAAACGAATTGCCCAGCCCTAATTTCTAGAGATGTCACCTTGGTCCTTCAGTGCAATCCTGTGGTCAATTTCCAGCAGAGGTTGTTCCCAGAGTCATGCTGGAGAACCTAGAATTTCCTAGGGAGGTGTTTTCTCTCAAGTAAAAACATAGGAATTTCATTACTTGCATTGTTTCCCCTTCATGGGCTCCTGTGCCCCTAACCTCAGTGAATTTATTATTATTTATTTACAGCATTTATATTCCAGCCTTCTCACCCCGCAGGGCACTCAGAGTGGATTACAATGTACATACATATACATGGCAAACATTCAATGCCGTAGACACACAACATATATAGACAGACACACAGAGGCTATTTAACTTTCATAGAATCATAGAATCAAAGAGTTGGAAGAGACCTCATGGGCCAACAGTCCAACCCCATTCTGCCAAGAAGCAGGAATATTGCATTCAAATCACCCCTGACAGATGGCCATCCAGCCCCTGTTTAAAAGCTTCCAAAGAAGGAGGCTCCACCACACTCCGGGGCAGAGAGTTCCACTGCTGAACGGCTCTCACAGTCAGGAAGGTCTTCCTCATGTTCAGATGGAATCTCCTCTCTTGTAGTTTGAAGCCATTGTTTCGTGTCCTAGTCTCCAAGGAATCAGAAAACAAGCTTGCTCCCTCCTCCCTGTGGCTTCCTCTCACATATTTATACATGGCTATCATATCTCCTCTCAGCCTTCTCTTCTTCAGGCTAAACATGCCCAGCTCCTTAAGCCGCTCCTCATAGGGCTTGTTCTCCAGACCCTTGATCATTTTAGTCGCCCTCCTCTGGACACATTCCAGCTTAGAGTCAATATCTCTCTTGAATTGTGGTGCCCAGAATTGGACACAATATTCCAGGTGTGGTCTAACCAAAGCAGAATAGAGCATGGGGAGCATGACTTCCTTAGATCTAGACACTATGCTCTTATTGATGCAGGCCAAAATCCCATTGGCTTTTTTTGCCACCACATCACATTCCTGGTTCATGTTTAACTTGTTGTCCACGAGGACTCCAAGATCTTTTTCACACATACTGCTCTCAAGCCAGGCTTTCATGAGGGTATTCTGGCCACCAGGGGAGCTGTCTCTTCACTGTCCATTTGTGACACTGATGGAGTCTTGACTGCACCTCCTTGTGTATGGTTCATAGCAGGGCGTTTATGCGCATAAAGCTTCCAGCCACAGTTTCCAATTCTGACTCTGGCCAAACTCTCTCTCACTTTCTAGATGGAAGATTGTGAATGCTGATGTGTCTGGCCTCAAGCTGGATCCCCTGACAGATGTTAGGTTCCAACTGACCCTGCCTGTCAAAATGAAACTCCTGGGCAATAGTCCAGGTGCTGCACCCGGGAAGGCCAGGTAAGCAGAAAGACCTGTTCGGGAATCCTCTTCCTTGGGATCCACAATTACCTATCGCGACATCATTGAATGTTTAGGCAGTACCTAAAAGCAAGCAAACAAACCTAGGTCAAGGTCTGCGATGTTGATGTAGGCAACTGTGGTGCTCATAAAAATGACAACACCAACAGTAACGCATTCCGTCAGCAATATATTGTCAATTCTGAAGAGGTGGACAAAGCTGGGGGTTTCCTCCAAATCCAGTCTGGCAGAATATTCCAGTTTAAACTGCTGGTTTATAATGTCAGAACATCAATTTACTAACATAATAAGTAGGGTTGGGCGGTTTCGTTCGTTAATTTCGTAATTCGTTATTAATTCGTATTTAAATTAGCTTACGATCCAATATTGAGCCATGCAGGAGTAATTAAAAATCGAAACAAATTTTTCAATTTATTTCGTAATTGTTTCGTCATTGTTTCGTAATTATTTCCGTATGTCTGGTGCAAGTTTTAGGGTTGTTGTTTGTTTTATCAGTGATAAAAAATAAATTATCACACCAACAGTCGACAACAGAGGGAGAGGGAAGCTTCAGAAGTTCCCCCTGTCCCATTTGGAGGGTTTTTTTAGCATATTGCACAATCGCGTCTGCCATTAACGAATCGATTCGTAATTGTTTCGTAATTGTTTCATAATTTTACAAAATTTCGTATATTTCGAACTTTTTAAAAGAAAAAATTCTTTTAAAAAACGAAACGCAAAAATCCCCTAAAAACGAATCGAGTTTAGAAACAAATTTTTCTGTGGTTACCCAGCCCTAATAATAAGCTATGACTGGACACATGATATACTTCAAGTAAACCTTTCTAAACTGCCATATAATCCAAATTATCTGCTTTGAACTGGATTATATGAGTCTCTACTGCTATATAATCCAGTTCAAAGCAGATGACTTGGATTTTATATAGTGGTGTCCCTTCCTGCACTTCTCTAGAGACGAAACTGCCTCACAGGCAGACTGGAAGGTTTTCATTTCTCAAAACATACAGTACAGTTACAAAGCAAAGTTTCATTTCAATGTTGCATTCCCTCTCAACTCCTCATATCCCTCATCCTGGCTCTCCCTTTCACCATGCCTGCCCTGTTTCCATGGAGACCCTCCATCCTGGTCAGCTTTCCCTTGCTTCAGGTGCACTACTGGCCAAGGCATGACCTACTTTCATGGTTTCCCACAACACCAGGAAAGGAGGTCGTGACAGGCGGTGTAGAAGGGGCCTCTGTTTTCCTCAAGTAAAAGGGAAACCAAATGGCATCTGCATGATCCCATTTTTTGGGAAATCAAAACTGCAATATACAGCTCTATGAAAAACAACTGATTGCCTGGGAGCATGGTGGAGTCTCCTTCTCCAGAGGTTTTTGGATAAGGGTTGGACTGGATGGCCCTAGGGATCTTGAATCCAATTCTGGGCTTGGATAGCAATGCCCCCTTCTCTTCCAGGCCTTCTGGGGTTCCGACTGATCTTCTGCATCTTCTTGTGGAAGTCGACATCAAAGCCTATCTTCAGATGGTGCAAGACGAATCCAGGGAGCTCAAGCTCATGGTTGAGAACTGCATGAGCAAAGTGGCTCACATCAAGCTCTTGCCTGGGTGAGCATTCAGAGATCTTAATAAAGCTTTGGCAAGAGTGGTTTGGGTAGCGATAGAGACGGGAGTGTGCTGCCTTCCCAATACCATACAGAAATGCTCTTTCCCCTCTCCTGCATAAGAGGCCAACAAACCATACCTTGACCCAGAAAAGAAGATGCTTCTGAAGTCAACATTTTAAGGATGAACCTTTTCTCTTCTTTAGGACCATGATACAGAACATGGGTGTCAGCCACTTCAAGAGCCTCCTTCCTGGTGTGGTACAGTATGCTTATAAAGCAAAGTTCCATCTGAAAGTTGATTTCCCTCTCAGCTCCTCATATCCTTCACCCTGGCTCCAGGGATCTGGGTACTCCAGGACTATTAGTCATCCCCTTTCAGCCTCTCAGTGTGTGGCATCCCCATCAACCCCTCTCAGAATCCTAGGATTATAGGGAAACCCAGTTAAGAAACCCTGATTTACAAACTTTTCAGATAATTGCCAACATCTAGCTGAGTACTCTCCCTACTAAAACAGTTTGTAGCAAGCCATAAGGAATACACGCTGGACAACCTCTCCTTGGTACTGGTCAAGACAGACGTCCAGCCTACACTTAATGACTAGTCCTCATATCTGAATCTCTGGACATTTAGACTTCAATCCACCTGCAAACCAAAATAGACCCATTGAATGATTTAGCTGAACCCATAAGACAACACGTGCATCAATCCCATTATTTCAGGGGGTTGCCACTCTGTTTGTGACTAGCAATTAGAATTTAACTTAAAAGGAGGGTGCTTTAACAAATGTGATAGCAAATGATGTCCTACAATTAAATGAGGAATGAAGCTCTGTTCCCTCCCATTGATCACCTTCCCTTCTTTTGCAGCAGTCTGAAGCTGTAGACCTTGAAGAAGATTCAACTTAGACCAGATCTCCTTTCTGGCTGCTTCATCTGCCATCTTGGCTCCAGGTCTGAACCATGGAAGAAGCCTCAATTGTTTCCTCATTTCAGATTCTCCTTGAGTTGTAGACCTGCTGTGGTCCAAGGAAGAAACCATGCTTGCCTTTCTACTATTTTGTCAGGGAAGGATGTCAATTGTCTCTTCTACAGTCAATAAAGTAATTATTTCCCAGCATTTACTGTACGTGTAAATTTCCCTCTACCTTAATGCATTTTGAACAAGTCCAATCACAGCATATGTAGTCAGTAGGCCTGTTTGATCAAGAAAAAAATTGTTTCTAAATTCGATTCGTAATTGGGGTGTTTTTTTGTTTCGATATTTAAAATATTTACAAAACTTTCCCAAAAAATGTTTTGTTATTTACGAAATTTCGTAAATATTTACAAAACATTTTAGAAACAAATTTTTTCTTGATCAAACAGGCCTAATAGATAATATTAGATGATATAACTCTCCATTTGCCTAGTTTCCAACAGACCTCTGAGGATGCCTGCCATAGATGTGGGCAAAATGTCAGGAGAGAATGCTTCTGGAACATGGTCATACATGTTCCAGACCATGTTCATACAAACTCACACAAGCGGCCTCCGCGCGCCATCCGGCTCCGGCTCCTGCGCCCTCCTCCTCCTCCTCCTCAGGTGAGCGCGCGCGCGCCATCCAATCGGCTCCGGCTTCTGCGCCCTCCTCCTCCTCCTCCTCCTCCTCCCAGCTGTGTTGCAGGAAGTGCTAGGAGGAGGAGGAGGAGGAGGAGGAGGGCGCAGAAGCCGGAGCCGGATGGCGCGCGGAGGCCGCTTGTGAGCGCGCGCGCGCCATCCAATCGGCTCCGGCTTCTGCCACGGTGCACTGCTGGGGTGCTTGGGAGCGCCGGATTGGCTCCCAGGCACCAGCAGCAGCACTCAGTCAGCACAGCAGCCTCCATCCCATTAACGACACGAGCTGAAGCTCGTAAAATATATGGGGCTGCTGTTTCGATATTTTTAAACCCTTCCGGGTTTGAAAATGTGTTTTGAAATCGCTTCGAAAATGGTAAAAATAACGATTTAATTACGAAATAACGAATTAATGAACTAAAACCGACAGGCCTAGTAGTCAGCCCTTCACATTCGCTAAAGGTTAAAGGTGCACGTAGGTAAAGGTAAAGGTTTCCTCTTGACATTAAGTCTAGTTTTGTCCAACTCTGGGGTTGGTGCTCATCTTCATTTCTAAGCCAAAGAGCCGGTGCTGTCTGTAGACACCTCCAAGGTCATGTGGCTGGCATGACTGCATGGAGTGGCATTATCTTCCCGCCAGTGGAGTATCTAATGATCTACTCACATTTGCATGTTTCCAAATTGCTACCTTGGAAGAAGCTGGGTCTAACAGTGGGAGCTCACCATGCTCCCCGGAGTTGAACTGCCGACCTTTCGGTCAGCAAGTTCAGCAACTCAGTAGTTTCACCTGTTGCACCACCGGGGTGCAGGACTACCCCCAAAAGTAACAGCTCACCTGGTGGCCAGAATACCCTCATGAAAAGTTGGAATGTTAAATTGCCTCTGTGTCTGTCTATATATGTTGTGTGTCTATGGCATTGAATGTACAGTGTCATCTGCCCTGAGTCCCCTGCGGGGTGAAAGGGGCAGAATATAAATGCTGTAAATAAATATATAATCTTCAGCCTTGTCCCTTTGTAAGCCGCCCCGAGTCCCCTTGGGGAGATGGTGGTGGGGTATAAAAATAAAGTTATTATTATTATTATTATTATTATTATTATTATTATGCAAAGATACAGAATGGGGGACAATGACTGGCTTGAGATGCAGTACGTGTGAAACAGATCTTGGAGTCCTCGTGGACAACAAGTTAAACATGAGCCAACAATGTGATGTGGCAGCAAAAGAAGCCAATGGGATTTTGGCCTGCATCAAGAGGAGCCTAGTGTCTAGATCTAAGGAAGTAATGCTACCCCTCTATTCTGCTTTGGTTAGACCACATCTGGAATATTGTGTCCAATTCTGGGCACCACAATTCAAGAGAGATATTGACAAGCTGGAATGTGTCCAGAGGAGAGCGACTAAAATGATAAAAGGTCTGGAGAACAAGCCCTATGAGGAGCGGCCTAAGGAGCTGGGCATGTTTAGCCTGAAGAAGAGAAGGCTGAGAGGGGATATGATAGCCATGTATAAATATGTTAGAGGAAGCCACAGGGAGGAGGGAGCAAGCTTGTTTACTGCTTCCCTGGAGACTAGGACGCAATGGAACAATGGCTTCAAACTACAAGAGAGGAGATTCCATCTGAACATCAGGAAGAACTTCCTGACTGTGAGAGCCGTTCAGCAGTGGAACTCTCTGCCCTGGAGTGTGGTGGAGGCTCCTTCTTTGGAAGCTTTTAAACAGAGGCTGGATGGCCATCTGTCAGGGGTGATTTGAATGCGATATTCCTGCTTCTTGGCAGAATGGGGTTGGACTGGATGGCCCATGAGGTCTCTTCCAACTCTTTGATTCTATGATTCTAAGCTAAATCAAACATATTGTGGAGGCACCTGTTTCCCAAGTTCCCTCTATTAGCATCAACCCTTGGGAATGTAGATCACTGAGCCATCAGGAAATATCCCTCCAGCAATCTCCCAGAGCTGGAAATGAATTTCCTTTTGTGTGTGAGTGAGACAGATAATCCCTTGCGCAGTTTCCCTGGGCAGATGTGTCCAGAGGCTTATGATTCCCACAGAAGGAAAAGCTAAGTGAAGATAAATAAATTAGCTTTTTGAAAGGACAACCGAGCCTCTGGATATCTTGCATTATCACCTGTTGTCTTCTGTGCTCCGCACCTTTGTCTTTTTCCGAACTGGATACGTAAGTCAATCAAGGAATTATCAGCATACCCACGTCATCATCAGTTTCACACAGTGGTCAGTGACTCAGTACTTGCATCCCTTTTGCCCAACTATAATCAACCTCTGTTGTTTGCTTTCAAACCAGGAGTGCTTTGTTCTCTGTCCTGGTTGATCTGATTTAGCGAAAGCTCACCAGGCATGGACCTCCTTATCTGTGGTCCTAGATAAAATCACTACATGGCCGCCCGCCACATCTATAATGTCTTTGCTAAAGGACATGTTTTGAGATAACCTAGCACGAGAGAACCATATAGTCTCCCAACTCTTGTTCTCAACCTAAATTGGCATTTTCACACAAGAGAAATAAAAACTTTGACACACTCTCACAACCACCATGTCAGACTACACAGAGAAGCCATGAAAATCCACAAGAAGCATGTGGACAATTTCAACAGAAAGGAGGAAACCATGAAAATGAACAAAATCTGGCTACAAGTATTAAAAAAACTCTAAAATTACAACAGCACAACAACAGAGAGGAAACAAACAAGGACATCTAATCACTAGGGCTGGGTAACCACGGAAAATTTTGTTTCTAAACTCGATTTGTTTCCAGGGGGTGCTAGCGTTTCCAAATTCTAAATACTTCCAAAATTTTGAGATTTCAAAATTTCGTTATTTACGAAATTTCGTTAATTTCGAATCGATTCGTTAATGGTGGACGCGATTGCGCAATATGCTAAAAAAACCTCCAAATGGGTCAGGGGGACCTTCTGAAGCTTCCCTCTCCCTCTGTTGTTGACTGTTGGTGTGATAAAACAAACAACAACTATAAAACTTGCACCAGACATGCGAAAATAATTACGAAATAATTATGAAAAAATTACGAAATAATTTCAAAATAATAACGAAACAATAACGAAATAAATTGAAAAAATTGTTTCGAATCTAATTTACTCCTCACACTATTCCTGCATGGCTCAATATCGGATCGTAAGCTAATTTAAATATGAATTAATAACGAATTACGAAATTAACAAACGGAACCGCCCAGCCCTACTAATCACCTCTCAACAAAAGTTTGCTTGAGGCACTGTCAGGCCATTATATGCTAATCAAGGTAGTCAGTTGAAACATTCACACCTAGCTCCAGCAGACAAGAGTCCTTTGTCCCACCCTGGTCATTCCACAGATATATAAACCCATTTTCTTAGTTCCAACAGAACTCACTACCTCTGAGGATGCTTGCCATTGATGCAGGCGAAACGTCAGGAGAGAATTCCTCTAGATCATGGCCATATAGCCCAAAAAAACTACAACAACCCAGTGATTCCGGCCATGAAAGCCTTCGACAATACTTTGACACACGTATTTCATTAAAAAAGGAGGCACCTTATAGTCAGGTGAGAATTTTTTATTACCAAAGTAAGAGAAGCAAGCAAAGGAAACAAAGTAGAGGGCTCCCCGGAGAAACAAGACTCATCTCTGTGCAAATAATACCCCACCAAAGAATTGGAAATTATGGCAAGATTTCCCCCTCCCTGTGAAGAACACCAAATATCCCATTGCTTTTGCTTTGACCTTCTGAGGTCTGGAGGAGATGAGTCCAGGTCAGTGTCTTCTCTTAGCCCTACAGAGCAGAAAAATGAAAGCCAATGACTGCTTTTGGGGTGCCTTTGGCGTTCAAAGGAGGTGAACCAGAACAATAAAGACCACCTAATTGGGGACAGGAAAAACCAGCAGCACTTTCTGTCTTCTTCTAGATCCATTCCTGTTTCCAAGAGATTGGTTTCACAATGGAATATTAGGCCATCAGAAGGAGAACGCCCTACGGATTGAGAAAGAACACAGCTGTGTTAGTTCTGCCTATGTTGCCCATTAAAACCATTGTGGCGTGTGATTGCCAAACCCCACTTTTGTAGTCCTTGGCTTGCCAACCACAAGTCACCCCAACTTCTTGCATTGTGGGCATTTCCTCCCAAAAAGTATGCAGCAAATATAAACGGCACTTCCACCCTATAGAATGCCCTCTATGTTTTAATCTTTGATCTGTGTATTTTAATATATGTCTTCTGTAGAAATACATTTTAATATGTGCATTTCATCAAATGATTGTGTATTTATGTTGTAACCACCTCGAGTTACAAGGAGAAATGGGTAAGCACAACAACAACTATGGTAAGATGCCCAAAGCATGCTTTCTCTATTGGGAATCTCATTTTACTATGATCTCATTGCAATGGATTTGCATTCTTAGCCCCGACCCATACCTCTCCAGAGGCGACATCCACCTTCTTCACTCCAAGCTCTTTCATCATTGGTAGCGGGAATCCAGCAGCCAGCACAACTAGAAGGGGAAAAGTCATATGTAGGTTTGTAGAGACACATGTATGTGCATGTGATGGGATCATAATCAGTGTATCTGCTCCAGACAGTACATATTCTGCATATACAATATGATCCCCACATCCATGGTTTCACTTAGGCTGCATCTACACTGTAGAATTCATCCAGCTTGACTCCACTTTAATTGCCATGGCTCAATGCTAAAGGATTATGGGATCTGTTGTTTGTTGAGGCACCAGCATTCTTTAGCAGACAAGGCTGGACCACACCAACAACCACAATGTCAGACTACACAGAGAAGCCATTGAAATCCACAAGCATGTGGACAATTTCAACAGAAAGGAAGAGACCATGAAAATGAACAAAATCTGGCTACCAGTATTAAAAAAAACTCTAAAATTATAACAGCAAAACAACAGAGAGGAAAAAACCAGGCACAGATTAACACCTCCCAGCAACAGATTTTCCCAGGCTCAGGCAGGCCTTCAAATGCTAATGAAGGTGATCAGCTAAACATTCACACCTAACTGCAGCAGGGAAGAGCTCCTTGCCCCACCCCAGCCATTCCACAGATATATAAACCCAGTTTTCCTACTTCCAACAGACCTCACAACCTCTGAGGATGCTTGCCATAGATGCAGGCGAAACGTCAGGAGAAATGCCTCTAGAACATGGCTCTATAGCCCGAAAAAACCCACAAGAACCTAGGGCTAAAACTCTTGTGAGACTGTAACTCCCAGGATGGCATCACATTGAGCCATGGCTGTGAAAGTGGTGTCAAACTACATTAATTGTGCAGAGTAGATAAAACCTTGGGACAACCTGTAAAAGCTACACCCTCCTTTATCCATCCCAGGTATAAAATTAGGGTCCCTTATTATCCTTTGAAAATAATAGGGTTTGTTATTATTTCCCATATCCACGCAAACTCCAGGGACATATCGTCCATGTTTTGGGGTCATATTGAATCTCCTTTTGCAAAAATCCAAAGAGGAGAAGGTTTGTACGCAATCTATCTTTATCTGTCTATCTATCTATCTATCTATCTATCTATCTATCTATCTATCTATCATCTCTATCTATCTCTTTATCTATCTATCTATCTCTATCTATCTATCTATCTATCTATCTATCTATATCTATCTATATCTATCTCTCTCTCTCTCTCTCTCTATCTATCTATCTATCTATCATCTCTATCTATCTCTCTATCTCTCTATCTCTCTATCTCTCTATCTCTCTATCTATCTATCTCTATCTATCTATCTATCTATCTATCTATCTAAATGTTTACGTTCTTCTCTATATCTAAGGGTCTCAGAGAAGCTGCAACAAATGTAATTTCTAGTCTCCTTTAAGAGAGGAAAGCAGAATGAAATGATGATGATGATGATGATGATGATGATGATGATGATGATAAGAAGGCTTTAAAAGGGTTTTTAAGAATGAGACAGGGGGTGCTGTGAAGAGTTTGACTATTTTTTTTACATTATTTTAATGGTTTATAGAATCCTAGAATCCTAGAGTTGGAAGAGACCTCCTGGGCCATCCAGTCCAACCCCATTCTACCAAGAAGCAGGAATGTTGCATTCAAATCACCCCTGACAGATGGCCATCCAGCCTCTGTTTAAAAGCTTCCAAAGAAGGAGCCTCCACCACACTCCGGGGCAGAGAGTTCCACTGCTGAACGGCTCTCACAGTCAGGAAGTTCTTCCTCATGTTCAGATGGAATCTCCTTTCTTGTAGTTGGAAGCCATTGCTCCGCGTCCTAGACTCCAGGGAAGCGTAAAACAAGCTTGCTCCCTCCTCCTCCCTGTGGCTTCCTCTCACATATTTATACATGGCTATCATGCCTCCTCTCAGCCTTCTCTTCTTCAGGCTAAACATGCCCAGCTCCTCAAGCTGCTCCTCATAGGGCTTGTTCTCCAGACCTTTTATCATTTTAGTCGCTCTCCTCTGGACACATTCCAGCTTGTCAATATCTCTCTTGGATTGTGGTGCCCAGAATTGGACACAATATTCCAGGTGTGGTCTAACCAAAGCAGAATAGAGCATGGGGAGCATGACTTCCCTAGATCTAGACACTATGCTCCTATTGATGCAGGCCAAAATCCCATTGGCTGTTTTTGCCGCCACATCACATTGTTGGCTCATGTTTAACTTGTTGTCCACGAGGACTCCAAGATCTTTTTCACACGTACTGCTCTCAAGCCAGGCATTGTCCCCCATTCTGTCTCTTTGCATTTCGTTTTTCCTGCCAAAGTGGAGTATCTTGCATTTGTCCCTGTTGAACTTCATTTTGTTAGTTTTGGCCCATCATCTCTCTAATCTGTCAAGATCCCTTTGAATCCTGCTCCTGTCCTCTGGAGTCTTGGCTCTCCCTCCCAATTTGGTGTCGTCTGCAAACTTGATGATCCTGCCTTCTAGCCCTTCCTCTAAGTCGTTAATAAAGATCCTGAAGAGGACCGGGCCCAGGACAGAACCCTGCGGCACTCCACTTGTCACTTCTTTCCAGGATGATGAAGAAGTAGTAGTATTTCAGCTGTTTTAAGCAACTAAAAAGAGTGGCAGCAAAAAACTTTGAGCGCTTTCAATTGGTAGTTTAAACACTGCAATATAATGCAGTTTGAAACTGCAATATATATGGTCAGTGTAGACTCAGATGATACACTCAGTTCTTGTGGGTTTTTTCGGGCTATATGGCCATGTTCTAGAGGCATTTTCTCCTGACGTTTCGCCTGCATCTATGGCAAGCATCTTCAGAGGTGAGGTCTGCTGGAGCTGGGAAAAAAGTGGTTTATATATCTGTGGAATGACCAGGGTGAGACAAAGGGCTTAGTTTCAACAATTCAACAATTCAATTCAACAATTCAATTTCAACAGAAAGGAAGAAACCATGAAAATGAACAAAATCTGGCTACCAGTATTAAAAAATTCTAAAATTGCAACAGCAAAAACAGCAGAGAGAAAAACAGGCAGGGACATCTAATCACCTTTCAAGAAGAGTTTGCTCCAGGCACAGTCAGCCCATTGCATGCTAATCAAGGTGGTCAGTTGAAAGATTCACACCCAGCCCAAATTACAAAAGCCCTTTGTCTCACCCTGGTCATTCCACAGATATATAAACCCCTTTTTTCCCAGCTCCAGCAGACCTCACTACCTCTGAGGATGCTTGCCATAGATGCAGGCGAAACGTCAGGAGAAATGCCTCTAGAACATGGCCATATAGCCCGAAAAAACCCACAAGAACTGAGTGATTCCAGCCATGAAAGCCTTCGACAATACATTCAGATGATACAGTTTAACGTCTTGGAACTGTATTATATGAGACTACACGGACCATATCTTGGAGTTTCAAACTGCATTATATGGCAGTGTAGAGTAGGCCACTGTCAAAACCAAGTGCATAACCGCATTTGGAGGGAAATAAAATCAGTTCAAATCCAGAAGTTTGAAGAAAAGGCCATAAGCAGACAACAGTTTCCACCCATCTATCCTCATTCATAAATGTGCACAGTACTTACTGTTTGCATATGATACATATGTGTTGGATAGGAGCTGCAATATTGCAGGACGCATGGGCAGAGGCTGAAAGAAAACGCATGAAATTAAATTGGATTCGAAGATGGGGACCTGCAGACAGACATTGCACACACACAAATCAGATTCTGATGGAGAAATTAAGAATGAAAGAAGGAAATTGCATCCCATCTTACAAAAAGTGCACATGACAGATTATTTGCCTGCGAGTGACCAAGAAAATGAGCCTTGCATCAAATGATAGAACCCATAGACACTTGCAATCAAACAGCATCAGGGATGGGATGTGTGTGTCATAAGGTCTCCAAGGACACAACAGAGCCATGGATTCAAAATGCAGGAAAAGGGAGTCTCCCTAAACATTAGGAAGAACTTAATGACAGTCAGGAGTGTTCCGTAGTGGAATCTGCTGCTCCCTGGGAGTCCAGCAGAGTCTCCTTCCCTGGCTGGATGGCCATCTGTTGGGAGGGCTTGGATTGGGTTTGGACTGGATGTCCATTGGGTTTCTTCCAACTCTAGGATGTTACGATTCTGCAATATTTTACTTACATCAAAGACTCCAATACTAGACCGAGTCAGGGAGACTCCAGTAAGTCTGTGGAGAGGAGGAGAAAACAAGGTCAAGACTTTGTGTACACTGTGCATGTTCTGTTCTGGCTAAAAGCTTTCCTTGAATGCAAAGATTTCTGTCTTGCAACCTGAGAAAGAACCTGTATCAAAAACACCTGAAATTTCCAATTATCAGAGCGAAAATCAAGATCTAGTACGATGCATCAGGTGCTCATATAATGCAGTACATTCAAGCCACATTGTGAGTCTACACTGACCATAAATTGCAAGTTCAAACTGTGTTCTATGGCAATGTAGATGGGGCTGTTGTTTCTATAAATAAGGACCTCCAAACCTTTTTTTGTAATTAGATGCTTGTGGTTATTTCACCAATCATTATAGTCAATTAAAAAAAATGGGAAATCCAAATAAATCTAGTCCTGTGAATCTCATCCTTTATGCAACAATCTTTCCCCCAAGAAATAAAGCCCTGGATCCAATTGATGAATGCATGTTGGAGAAGAATAAATGCCAAATGTTGATTCAATGACAGTGATCCAATGGATGTCCTCTATTTAGGATTAAAAATACCTGGGAGTTACCCTGGACTGTGTTCTGACCTACAGGAAGCACTGCTTGAATATCAAGCAAAAAGTGGGTGCTAGAAACAATATCTTACAAAAGCTGACTGGCACAACCTGGGGATCACAACCAGACACAGTGAAGACATCTACCCTTGTGCTTTGCTACTTATGCTGCTGAGTACGCAAGCTCAGCGTGGAATGCATCTCACCACACTAAAACAATGGATGTGGCTCTTCATGAGACATGCTGCATTATCACAGTGTGTCTGCACCTTACACCACTGGAGAGATTACATTGTTTAGCTGGTGTTGCACCACCTGACATCTGCCAGGAAGTAGGGGCCAATAATGAAAGGACCAAGGCAGTGACATCTTCAGTCCATCCTCTCTTCAGCTATCATCCAGATATCAGCCAGAACACTAATGCCTTAAATCAAGAAATAGCCTCCTAAGAGATACTTGCAGGAACACCTCAGCAAGTGAGAGTCCCAAAGTGGCAGGCTAAAACCCAGAGCCTCAATCCATAGCTGATACTGAATAAGAGACTCCCTCCTGGGCACACAGAAGACTAGGTGACTTGGAAGGTGCTGAACAGACTATGTTCTGGCACCACGAGATGCAGAGCCAACCTTAAGAAATTTATTTATTTGTCGTGTCAGGGCAACCAGTCAATTATATTACATTTCTAACAGAACAAAGCAAACAAACAGACAAAATACAAAATTTGTGAGATTGGTAGTTGATTAAATGTCCTTTAACCAGTATCTGGCCACTTGGAGTGCCTCTGGTGTTGCCGCAAGGAGGTCCTCCATTGTGCATTTGGCAGGGTTCAGGGTGCATTGCAGCAGGCGGTCAGTGGTTGGCTCCTCTCCACACTCGCATGTCGAGGATTCCACTTTGTAGCCCCATTTCTTAAGGTTGGCTCTGCATCTCGTGGTGCCAGAGCGCAGTCTGTTCAGTGCCTTCCAAGTCGCCCAGTCCTCTGTTTGCCCAGGGGGGAGTCTCTCATTTGGTATCAGCCATTGGTGGAGGTTCTGGGTTTGAGCCTGCCACTTTTGGACTCTCGCTTGCTGAGGTGTTCTGTAGATCTTAGAAAACTATTTCTAGATTTAAGTCGTTGACGTGCTGGCTGATACCCAAACAGGGGATGACCTGGAGATGTCACTGCCTTGGTCCTTTCACTATTGGCTGCTACTTCCCGGCGGATGTCAGGTGGTGCAATACTGGCTAAGCAGTGTAATTTCTCCAGTGGTGTAGGGCGCAGACGCTCTGTGATAATGCAGCATGTCTCATTAAGGGCCACATCTACTGTTTTAGCGTGGTGAGATGTGTTCCACACTGGGCATGCGTACTCAGCAGCAGAGTAGCACAGCACAAGGGCAGATGTCTTCACTGTGTCTGGTTGTGATCCCCAGTGTTGTATCTCAGAATAAGATTCACCTGCGCTCAACCAAAACCAACCGCAGTTGTGAGGTATATAGTTTATTGTAAGGTTTCCAAACAAAAGGCAGTTCATAAGCAATAAGAAGATCAATAGAACAGGATATTGTCCCTATTGTGTCCAGTTCTGGGCACCACAATTCAAGAGAGATATTGACTCTAAGCTGGAATGTGTCCAGAGGAGGGCGACTAAAATGATCAAGGGTCTGGAGAACAAGCCCTATGAGGAGCGGCTTAGGGAACTGGGCATGTTTAGCCTGAAGAAGAGAAGGCTGAGAGGAGATATGATAGCCATGTATAAATATGTAAGAGGAAGCCACAGGGAGGAGGAGGGAGCAAGCTTGTTTTCTGCTTCCTTGGAGACTAGGACGCGGAACAATGGCTTCAAACTACAAGAGAGGAGATTCCATCTGAACATTAGGAAGAACTTCCTGACTGTGAGAGCCGTTCAGCAGTGGAACTCTCTGCCCCGGAGTGTGGTGGAGGCTCCTTCTTTGGAAGCTTTTAAGCAGAGGCTGGATGGCCATTTGTCAGGGGTGATTTGAATCCAATATTCCTGCTTCTTGGCAGGGGGTTGGACTGGATGGCCCATGAGGTCTCTTCCAACTCTTTGATTCTATGATTCTATGATTCTATATAAGCAGTTCCTAGAATTAATCCAATATAATCATATAGCCAAGGCAAGAGACTTGAAGCACAGGTCTAGTGCAAAATCCAAGAAACAGCATGAAGCAGCCTTCCCAAGAAGACTTCCAAGGCCAGGAGCTTGAGCTACCCATAAAGCAATGTTGAAACTGACACCGAAGAATCCCCAGAGCGGGGCCTATATTGACTAAACATCAAAACAAATCAACTTTCCCACCGAAGTGATGATCTCAACACTTGGCCGCAATCCTCGGGCTACGTCTGAGCACCTGGCCACTTTGAGCCTGGTTATCAGAGGCTGGGTTATCAACTGCATTCCTTTCCTATGAGAACCGCGGCCTCCCTACAAACTCAGCCTGTGCAGCCTGTGCAGGCTGTGACTCAGAAGAACATTGAAATCCAACATCTGCACTCCCATCCCCATCATCCTGTTGAACCACAACACCCAGGTTGTGCCAGTCAACTTTCGCATGATATTGTTTCTAGCGTCCACTTTTTGCTTGATGTTCAGGCAGTGTTTCTTGTAGGTAAGAGCACGGTCCAGAGTGACTCCCAGGTATTTGGGTGCGCTGCAATGCTCCAGTGGGATTCCTTCCTAGGTAATAATCCTCAGAGCTCGGGATGCTTGCCTTAAAAAATGCAACCACAAAATGGAGTCCCCAATATGAGAGTGTGGAGAAGAGCAAACCACTGACCACCTGCTGCAATGCACCCTGAGCCCTGCCACATGCACCATGGAGGACCTCCTTATAGCAACACCAGAGGCACTCCAAGTGGTCAGCTACTGGTCAAAGGACAACTGTGCCCTTTGTTTGCTCCTGATACGATAAATAAATAAATAGGATTAAAAGAATTTCATAAGTGATTGCAAATGAGCATGCAATACTTCATCTCCTTCCTTTCCCTGCTCCAAGAATGCATGCCTTTTCTCAGAGTAGGCCTATCGATAATAATGGTGCATTGCAATAAAAATAAGGGTGCTAAAAACATGGAACCAGATTGTTAGAACGTAGTCTCACTTAATTTAAAAAAATCTGATTTCAGAAAAGATAATTTTAGCCAGAGAACAACACTAAAAGGATTACTATGATTTCTTCCCCTTTCCTTTTTTACCTTTGAGGTTCAAGGCTGAATGTCATGCTGAGGTCTTGGATAAGCGTGCTGACATCATAAATAACTTTCTGTGAAAAAAAAGAAGCTTCAATTAGCATAAAAGTTGGGTATTTTTTGGACTTTCTAGAGCAGCTGTTTGGCAACCGCAGCAGACAGGACCCTAGATCAAGGGTGGATCTGCAATGTAGAACTGATTCAGTTTGATGCCACTTTAACATCCATGGCTCAATGCTATGGGATCCTGGGAGTATCAGGACTCTTTGGCAAAGAAGGCTAGAGACCTTGTCACACTACAAGTCCCAGGATTCAATAGCATTGAGTTGTGGCAGAAGGGGTTTGGACTGGATGGTCTCTGGGGGTCCCTTCCAACTCTAGGATTCCGTGATTCTCTGATGATAGAACTTTGGGGCTGAAGAGAAATTTCACTGTGGAGGCACAATTAATATTTGGGGAAAATTATAGGGAGCTCGACCAAGACTTTCATAGAATCATAGAATCATAGAATCAAAGAGTTGGAAGAGACCTCATGGGCCATCCAGTCCAACCCCATTCTGTCAAGAAGCAGGAATATTGCACTCAAATCACCCCTGACAGATGGCCACCCAGCCTCTGATTAAAAGTTTCCAAAGAAGGAGCCTCCACCACACTCCGGAGCAGAGAGTTCCACTGCTGAACGGCTCTCACAGTCAGGAAGTTCTTCCTCATGTTCAGATGGAATCTCCTCTCTTGTAGTTTGAAGCCATTATTCTGCATCCTAGTCTCCAGGGAAGCAGAAAACAAGCTTACTCCCTCCTCCTCCCTGTGGCTTCCTCTCACATATTTATACATGGCTATCATATCTCCTCTCAGCCTTCTCTTCTTCAGGCTAAACATGCCCAGCTCCTTAAGCCGCTCCTCATAGGGCTTGTTCTCCAGACCCTTGATCATTTTAGTCGCCCTCCTCTGGACACATTCCAGCTTAGAGTCAATATCTCTCTTGAATTGTGGTGCCCAGAATTGGACACAATATTCCAGATGTGGTCTAACCAAAGCGGAATAGAGCATAGGGAGCATGACTTCCCTAGATCTAGACACTAGGCTCCTCTTGATGCAGGCCAAAATCCCATTGGCTTTTTTTGCTGCCACATCACATTGTTGGCTCATGTTTAACTTGTCCACGAGGACTCCAAGATCTTTTTCACACGTGCTGCTCTCGAGCCAGGCATTGTCCCCCATTCTGTATCTTTGCATTTCGTTTTTTCATTGATCCAGAGAAGTCTTGGTCCAGGCCCTTGTTCTTCAAGGGTCTGGAGAACAAACCCTATGAGGAGCTGCTTCAAGAGTTGGGCATATATAGCCTGCAGAAGAGAAGGCTTAGAGGCGATATGATGAGGGCTATGGATCAAGATAGGAGGGGAAGTCATAGGGAAGAGGGAGCAAGCCCTGGAGGCTAGGACCCAGAGCAATGGCTTCAAACTACAAGAAAGGAGATTCCACCTGAATATTAGGAAGAACTTCCTGACTGGGAGAGCTGTTCAGCAGTGGAACTCTCTGCCCCAGAGTGTGATGGGGGCTCCTTCTTTGGAGGCTAATAAACAGAGGCTGGATGGCCATCTGTCAGGGGTGCTTTGAATGTGATTTTCCTCAATGCGATTTTGAATACAATTTTGCTTCTTGGCAGAGTGGCGTTGGACTAGATGGCCAAGATGAGTAAAAATCTGTTACTTTCTGGGAGTCCAGTGGAATCTCTTTCTTTAGGGGTTCTAAGTAGAAAATGGATGGCAATCTGTTGGGAGGACTTGGATGGTGCCTGGCAGAAGAGGGGTGGACTGGATGACTTCAGGAGGTATCTTCAAACTCTGGAATTCTAGACAGAATCCTAGAGTTGGAAGAGACCTCATGGGCCATCCAGTCCGATCCCATTCTGCCAAGAAGCAGAAAAATTGCATTCAAAGCACCCCTGACAGATGGCCATCCATCCTCTGTTTAAAAGCTTCCAAAGAAGGAACCTCCACCACACTCCGGGGCAGAGAGTTCCACCGCTGAACAGCTCTCACAGTCAGGAAGATGCTCCTTAGGATTTTCATTTGGCCTTTAATCTATCTCTCTGTCTTTTCTCCTCCAATAAAACATCTCTTGCTCCCTCAGTGATTCTGCATAAGGCTTTCTTGCCATTTTGACCATCTTTTAGCCTCCACTGAACATCTTCAGAGGCTCATTGAATGCTGACCCCAAACATGTCTCACTGGCCCAATACTCACCATTTTAATGGTAGCGAAGTGCTTATTTGGGGGCCTTGGGCGTGTCCCATAGATCTTGATCTCCATGTCCTGGTAGGCTTGGATCGATGCTGGTTTCATGGAAAGCATTGGAGTCCCATGGGAGATATGCAATGAGGTGATTTTGGTATTCTGGAAGAAGAAAAAAGAGAATAAAATAATATATAAAGATCTAGATATTCCTCAGAGAACTGCTATGGAGAAAATTGCACTTGCCTCTGTAGAATGGATGAACTTTGGCACCACTTGGCTCAAAGCTGTGGGATTCTTGGAGTTGTTCTCGTCAGTGTGTAATGCATGTATGATGTGTGTTTAAATGTAATTTTATGTGATAGGATTGTGATTGTAATAGAATTGTATTGCCAGGATGTAGTTTGACACAGAAGGGTTAAACAGCAAAGTATCAAGCTGTGAGAATGTGACCCTGAGTTCTTGCTCTGTGAAAGATTAGGGAGTGCCAGAGATAAACTTCCTTCCAGCTGCAGTTTGTATTGTTTCCTATCTCTTTTGGTTTGTGTTCTTCACGTCTGTCTGCTGATGGTGTATGTTGTCTATTTTGAGCTGCTTAAGTAAAACTGAAAACATGCTTTTACCGGAGACTCCAGAGTCCATTATTCTGAGCTTCTGCGACACTCTGCTAACACTAACAGTTGTTTGGTGAGGCTCCAGCACTCTTTGGCAAAGAACGCTAAAGAACTTATGAAACTACAACTCCAAGGACTTTGTGGCATTCAGTCATGGCAGTTCAAGTGGTGCCAAACTGCATTAATTCCTTAATGTGGATGCATCCCTGGCCTTCATTTTGCGGATGGTTTGGATGCAGGATGAAAGGACAAATCTTTGTAATTACCAAAGCAAAATGAGACAATGTCATTGCTAATTTTGAAACTACATGGTAGTCATGGGCCTGGTATTTGTATCATCTGTTTATTTTTGTGTTTCCATTTCGTACCGTCCATCTGGACAGGCATGAAATGGTACACCCCCTCTGCTACAGAAATATCAGTGAAACCAAAGGAGAGTGAGAATGGTAACCATTTGGTCATTCCCATAGTCAATGGGATGAACATTTTCATTCATTCAGACAAAAGAAAACAAAACAAAAGAAAGGCCCTGCTTACGGAAGAAGTGCTTATGAATGAAACAAACAGAAACAGATAGCAATTCTATACAAAAGCACAAGACTACTATATGGTATTCCTTTATCATATTTGCTTCAGAAATGTTGCACTCCAGGTCCAGAAGAAGCCCTCTGACTTAAAACACACCACACGAAGAGTGAAGAATCAAATCTTCTTTTATTAAAGCTTAGTAAATAGACAGAAGAAATAAATGCTTGTAAGAAAATCAGAAGGTTCCAAAAAGTATTAGTCCATAAATAGTAGTAACCCAAAGCAATGTCCACACAAGAAATACAGGCAATCCAAGATAGCATTAATCCAGACAGGAATCAAGCAGGATGTAAGACAATCCAAAAGGCTAAAATACTCCACAGAAACAAGATCCCTTGAACAAGGTTTCATGGCACAATAACTTGGTTTCCAAACGATGCCTGATCTGACAAAATTTTCTAGAGACAAACCTTAAATCCCCAAAACTGGTTTCGTTTTCCCCCAGTCTTTGACTGTAATTGATGAATTATTTCGGATCTATGTAAACATTGGGCCTCTTGTCGATTCTGGCTAATCTCCAGCTGCCGACTCTGCTTATCTGACTCCTCATTAACTTTACCAGGTGTCAGACTGTTTTTCAAACTAGAATCTGGAGAGCTGACAGGCGGAGGGAGTAAATCTTCCTCCCAAGGCCAGACAGAAACATTCTCATGAGAATCTGTCCTTTGCACCGAAGCCTCTCTGTCAGTGTCTGCATGAAACTCATTGACCAAAGTGTCTCCATCTTGCACCTCAGAGTCAGTCTCAACATCCCCCACATCAGAAGCACAGGGGGACTGATTTCCCTCCTCATTCCCCACATCAGGAGAAACATCAGGAGACTGAAACACATTCACAGGTTAAAGCACAGGCTCAGGTTCAAGCACAGGCTGAGTCCCAACAAGAAATTAACTTCACCTTGAAACTCAAATGAGTCCTTTCCTTGTATTCAGGAGTTAAGCAACTTATTCAAGGCCTTCCTGTAGGTATTTGGCACAAGAATGCCAGCAATATATAATAAAGTGGCTGGGTTGTTGTAGGTTTTTTCAGGCTATATGGCCATGGTCTAGAGGCATTCTCTCCTGACGTTTCGCCTGCATCTATGGCAAGCATCCTCAGAGGTAGTGAGGTCTGTTGGAACTAGGAGAAAGGGTTTATATATCTGTGGAATGACCAGGGTGGGACAAAGGACTCCTGTCTGCTGGAGCTAGGTGTGAATGTTTCAACTGACTACCTTGATTAGCATATAATGGCTTGACAGTGCCTAGAGCAAACCCAGTGATTCCGGCCATGAAAGCCTTCGACAATACAATAAAGTGGCTGTCTAACCTGAATTGAGAAGTGGAAAATCTTTCAATCTGCAAATAATATTAAGTAATACAAATTATATTGGGAAACCCATTCATTTTAATCTAAGTCACGTTTCCCACGTGAGATAAGTTAGTTAACCTCTGGCCATAATATCGCCCAAAATCTGTCGAGAAACTCACCGCAGGCATCGAATAGCCAGGAATGCTTTCCATTTGTCTTTGGAAGTTTTCAACCTTAGAAAAAATGAACAAGAAGCAGATTAGGAATGGGATGATAGTGGTCTTCCTTCCGTCTTTTGTTTGTTTGTTTGTTTGTTGTCTGATGTTTTGTTTACACAACCGGAAGTGCATCTCTACTGTGGAATTAATGCAGTTCAAGACTCCTTTAACCTCCATGGCTCAATGCAATCCGGTCCTGGAACTGTAGTTATACAAGCTCTTTAATCTTTTATGCCAGATAGTGCTGGTGCCTCATCAAACTACAATTCGGACTCCATAGCATTGGGCCATGGCAGTCAAAAGTGGTATCAAACCGCATTCATTCTACAGTGAAGATACACCCTTAGTGTTCATAAAGCAATTGCCAAGGCACAACTCAGTCTCTTCAAAGTTGGTGTGATTAATATATGGATTTTTTTTTGTCGTGTCAGGAGTGACTTGAGAAACTGCAAGTTGCTTCTGGTGTGAGAGAATTGGCTGCCTGCAAGGACGTTGCCCAGGGGATGATTTAATGTTTTTATCATCCTTGTGGGAGGCTTCCTTCATGTCCCTGCATGAGGAGCTGGAGCTGATAGAGGGAGCTCATCCGCCTCTCCCCGGATTCGAACCTGCAACCTGTCGGTCTTCAGTCTTGCCGGCACAAGGGTTTAACCCACTGCACCACCGGGGGCTCCAAATGACAAGTGGATTGAATGAAATGGTATGAAGGGTGTACAGTTGGGCCCTATATAGCCTAAAGATGCCATCCTAAGAAATAATTCCTGGAAAAATACAAAAGGAGAATTCATGAACTGTCATTAAAAATTGCTGATGAGAACTGCTGACACTAATGACCAGAAACAAATGATTAACTCTTGGTGGAAAACAACATGTTTACATTACCAGAGACAATGACTCTTTTAAATTAAACCCTAAACGATGTGAGCTCGGGCTATTTGACAAACTACATCTCCTCCTATGAACCAGCTCAGACACTGCCGGTCATCGGAGGAGGCCCTGCTCTCGGTCCCACCCTCATCTCAAGTACAATTGGTGGGAATGAGAGAAAGGACCTTTTTGTGATTGCCCCCATCTCTGGAATTCCCTCCCTAAAGAAATAAAAATGTCCCCTCCCTTCTGTTCTTTAAAAACCAATTAAAACCCATCTCTGCACATTAGCATATGGAGAGGTGGAGAATTAAATGATCATAAATGGCAAAAATGCCCCCAATATGGAAGAGACAGGAAGAGTGTGGTCCACCCACTGCTCTTTTCCAAGGGTGTATTTGCAGAATGGCAGATTTGCAGGGAATGCAATCTGGCCTACTTCTGGGTTTCTTTTCTGGGAGAAGAAAGTAGACATAGTAATGCATGAATGAGTGAATGCTTATATGTGTGTGTGAATGCTGAGTGAAATGTAATATCCCCTTTGTTTGTTTACCCAAAGTAGTGATATAGTCTATGTGTCTACCTTCTTTCTCTGTAAAAACTGTGCGCAGCTAGCTGGGTGTCAGCTGCATTAAGATCACTACTGACCGAAGGTCATGAGTTCTAAGCCAGCCCGGGTTTGAGTGAGCTTCCGACCAATTTTGTGTAGCTGGTTGTCAACCATTGCAACCCGAAATACAGTTCCATTTGCCAACTAGGAAATTTAGGTACCACTTTGCGGGGAGGCTAATTTAACTAATTTACGAGGCCATAAATATCTCCAACAAGCATGCAGAGAATGAGGAAGTACTTCATCAATGTCGCAGATGGATGGCCAGAAAACGTTGGACTGTTAAATAGCCTCTGACTGTCTGTCTATATGTGGTGTGTGTCTATGACATTGAATGTTTGCCATGTATATGCACATTGTAATCCATACTGAGTCCCCTGTGGGGTGAGAAGGGTGGAGTATAGGTATTGTAAATAAATAAATAAATAAATAAATAAATAATGAAGTGCTTAATACTCTGTCTCAATGGGAACAAAATAAAAGAACCTTTCAAAAGCTTTTAAAAGTATTGATGACACTGGGACGTCACCTTTCTGCCTTCACAGTTTAGGCAATGAGGGATTTGGGCTTTGGAAACTTGGCGGAATGGTAAACAGTCCCTGCTTACCTCTTCCTCACTGTCAATTTTCATGACCCCGGGGCCCAACATAACCTGCATCACGGCATCGCAAACTGGGCTGCTCATGAGCAAGTTCATGACATACTCAGAGGTCAGACCGATCTGCGGAAGTCGGGCGGAAACAGGAGGCAACATGTAGTTCCCCCCATCAGCCTGTTGCATCAGAACCTGGTAATAAAAGGCAAAGAATGAATGTGAGACTGATACAAAGAGGAAGAAACTATTACGGTATATTGCTTTAAGTCCAGTGTGTGTGTGTGTGTTAAAGAAAGCCTTGCAGAAAAGCCTTGTAAAGTGGTGATGATTAACTGCAGCTGTAATACTAGCAAGGCTGGGCCATGCCTCTTGAATGTAATAGTTTGAGGCTTTTGCAAACTGGTAGTAGTTGGGTGTTTGGCTTGCTGGAGAGCAGATGCAAGAAGCTTATGTTATGGTGAAGTAACTATGTACTTTTGTTATGCTCTATAATTTATAACACAGAAGATTTATTCAGAATTACTTACAGAGACTATGTACCTTTAAGGCGTCCAGGCCGAAGCCTGAAAGTCAGTGGCTGTCATCTTGAAAGACAGGCAGAAGCAGGAGGAGGAGTCAAGCCGACTCCTGATTGGTCAGAGCAATTAGGGGAGGAGTTGGTTGAGAGAGGGAAAGAGGCTGTCAGCTTTTGACAAGGGAGAGAAGTGTCTTGACATCAGACACAGAAGGAAGGGATTTTTAGGAGAGGAAGCTAAATAGGAGTCTGACAGGGAAAGAAAGCTTTAAAGTGAGCCTTAAGGATAGGGAATAAGTAGCAGACAAGGGCTAGGGTTACTGTATTGAGAGGATCAGTAACAGAAAGACTTGTCTTCTTATACTTAGGAGAAGTAAAAGAGAGCTTATTGCCCTTTGTGTGAGACAGATAGGAGTCTGTTCTCCAAGTGATACTGTTTCTAAGAAACTGTTTAAGGAAACTCACAGTTTTGAAAGCTTTATTGTCAGTAGAACTAACTGTTTAACCCAACTAAGTCTCTACAACTGAATCAAGTTTCTGTACCGCTCATTTTATGAGTAGATATTTGCTTAAAGTTTAATAAACCTTTTCTAGTTCACTTTTAACTGGTGTCAGCCTCAGTCTGTCAAGCACTTTTAAAGTCCAGTCAGCCAGTGAAGAAGCAATAGAAGAACCAAGGGCAAACACACTTTACCTTCAACACACTCACACCTTTTGGTTCCTCAGACCAATAAAGCTGAGGTTGTGGCAGTCATATCTACCAGAAATATCGGTCGTTAATAGCTTTATAGCATTGGCAGCCAGTATCTTCCTTACACTTGCATTTGTCACTGTTGAACTTCATTTTGTTAGTTTTGGCCCAAAATGAAGTCCAACAGGGACAAATGCAAGTAAGGAATGTGCACAGAAAATCATCATCATCATCATCATCATCATCATCATCCTGCCTTCCCTCTTGAACAAGATTCAAAGCAGCCAAATGATACTGAAAATGAGACAAAAAGATAACTGTCAAAACAGAAGATGTTTTGGTGGGTTTGGTGGGACAGAATCCAAAAAACGTAGCTCTATTGAGAAGTGACTGTTAGAATGAGCTTAAAATCTCGTGCAAATGTAAGTGATCTACTTAAGTGATGAAGCTTAGGGTTCAAATCAACTATTTAGTAAAATATTTTTTTACGTTAAGGAAACTGCAACCAAAAACAAAGAACACTTCCAAATAGCTACCCTGGGTCAGAATGGGATCAGTCGCTGGGCCCATAACCTAGTTTTCTCTCCAACTGTACTTACTTTATATTCAATTTCCATTTGATTCTGGTAAAGGAAGAATCTATAAGGATGGTAAATGAATGTTTTTCCTTGGATCTGTGAAAATGGTGAACCTAGAAGAGAACGGGAATGGACGAAATCACCAAGTGAAGCTTATTTATTTATTTCTGGTATTTATATCCCGTCTCTTCTCTACTTAAGACGGGTTACAATGGCAGCCATTCGATACCGTTACAATTCATACAAACAACCATTAAAACAAACCATTAAAACATTAAAATGCATAAATACAAAAGCCATTAATTAAACAATATAAAAACATTTGTTACCAAATAGAATCATGTCCTCATATAAATCGCCTTTCCAATCCATTTCCGCTAAAGTGCTGATTTATGTCTGCTGACCGAAAGCCTGGTCCCATAGCCATGGTTTTACTTTCTTCCTGAAAGCCAGGAGGGATGGGGTATCTCCTTCTCCATCCCACCTAGGAGTTGAAGATCTTCTGGGGAGACCCTTCTCTCAGCCCTGCCTCTGTCACAAACACGGTTGGCAGGGACAAGGGACAGGGCCTTCTCGGTGGTGCCCCCCCCACCTGTGGAATTCACTCCCCGGGAAAATTAGGTCATATTCATCTCTCCTCTCCTTTAGAAAGAAGTTAAAAATGTGGATATGGGACCAGGCCTTTGGGTAACTATGTGGACTATGACGATGACAATTGCTATAGTAATGGACTATGGACAAGCTTCATGGAGTCTCCAACTACAGAATTCGGCTAGATAATGGCCACCAGACTGCTATATTTTAGTAAATTTGAATTATACTGACTCAATGTTTTTAACTATATATAATTACTAGCTGTGCCCTGCCACGCGTTGCTGTGGCCTATAGTAAAACTTATCAAAGTTGAGGTAGATATCTGGACTATTATGAAAGAGAGGTCCCTACCTATTCCTTCCCCCTTTTCCTCCCCCTTTCTCTCCTTTCTTCCTTCTCTACCTCTTTCTTTCCTTCTTTCACTACTTGATTTCATCCTTCTCTCTTTCCTTCATTCCCTCCCCCTTTCTTCCTTTGCCTTTCTTCCCCCCCTGTTTGCTTCCTTCTTTCACTTTTTATTTCCTTTTATTTTACCACCATCATAACAATAACAATAATGCAATGCATTGCCTCTGGGACCTGACACCTCTCCCATTCCCCCAGGGTCTCATAGGAACAATAGCATAATAATAATAATAATAATAATAATAATAATAATAATAATAATAATAATAGAAATAACAACCTTTACCCGCCACGTGTTGCTGTGGCCAATCTTCCCTCTTTCTCTCCTTCTTTCCCTCCTTCCTTGTGGGGTTGCGTGTGTGCGTGTGGCGGCGGGGGGAGTGGGGTTGCGTGTGTGTGTGCAGCGGCGGGGGGAGTGATGGAGTGTGGGGTTGTGTGTGTGTGTGCGGCAGGGGGTGTATGTGTGCGGGAAGCGGCACGGCGGGGCTTGGAGTGGGCATGGTTTCTGCAGAGGGAACGTTGGCCGGAAGGCCATGTGCGCGCGCCAGGGAACTTGCGGCTGGGCGCCAATGCGCATGCTCAGTTGTTTTGCCATTTTGTGAGTGTGTTGTTGTGTTGTTTTTCATTTTGAGTAGATATGTTTGTACCTTGTGGGTTGTGTTATGAGCATGGGAATTTTGGTTAAGTTTCGTTGGGGTTTTTTTGAGTTTTATTCTTTTGCCGTTTTGTGAGTGTGTTGTTGTGTTGTTTTTCATTTTGAGTAGATATGTTTGTACCTTGTGGGTTGTGTTATGGGCATGGGAATTTTGGTTAAGTTTTGTTGGGGGATTTTTGAGTTTTGTTGTTTTGCCGTTTTGTGAGTGTGTTGTTGTGTTGTTTTTCATTTTGAGTAGATATGTTTGTACCTTGTGGGTTGTGTTATGGGCATGGGAATTTTGGTTAAGTTTTGTTGGGGTTTTTTTGAGTTTTGTTCTTTTGCCGTTTTGTGAGTGTGTTGTTGTGTTGTTTTTCATTTTGAGTAGATATGTTTGTACCTTGTGGGTTGTGTTATGGGCACGGGAATTTTGGTTAAGTTTCGTTGGGGGATTTTTGAGTTTTGTTGTTTTGCCGTTTTGTGAGTGTGTGGTTGTGTTGTTTTTCATTTTGAGTAGATATGTTTGTACCTTGTGGGTTGTGTTATGGGCATGGGAATTTTGGTTAAGTTTCGTTGGGGGGGTTTTGAGTTTTGTTTCTCCGTTGGATGCCCCTAACAAATTTATATATATAGATTGGTTCTGCTATGTATGTGTACATGGAGGTTTCAAATTGTTGCCGGCTGGAAGCCGCCCTGGTTCCCCCCCCCCCCAGGGTTGAGGAGGGCAGGGTACAAATATCTATATATATAAAAATGGAAAGGGTGTTCAATGGGACAGCAAAACGCAAAAACCCCCCAATGAAAACTCACCAAATTTGCCGTGCACATACCTCAACCCACAAGGTATGCACAACACTCATCAAAATTCCAAACAACATTTCAACAAACTCACAATTACAAAAACCATCTGAGCATGCACAGTGCCCAGGGGAGGAAGTACACACGCAATGAACTCTGGAAACTGTAGTTCTAGAACGCGGCCTGCTCACTGGGGGCCAGGATGCTGCGTGAACGGAGAAAGGAAGGAAGGAAAGAAAGGAAGGGAGGGAAGTTGAGAAGGTATATGAAAGAAGAAAGGTAGGAAAGAAAGAATACAGAGAGAAGGAGGATGGGAAAGAAGGGAGAAAGGAAGGAAGGAGGAAAGGAAAGAAAGATAGAAAAAAAGAAGGAAGGGAAGGTGTCAAAAGGAAGGAAGGAAGGAAGGAAGGAAGGAAGGAAGGAAGGAAGGAAGGAAGGGGAATTTGGGAAGGGGAAGAGAGGAAAAAATGAAAGGAAGAAAGAGAAAGGGAGGGAAGAAAAGAAAGAAAGAAAAGGAAGTCTGGAAGTCAAGAGTGAAGGAAGGAAGGAAAGTGATAGAGAGGGAAGAAAGGAGAGAAAGAGGAAGGAAAAAAGGGAGGAGGAAGGAAAGAGGAAGAGAAGGAAGGAGGAGAGAAGGAAAGAAAAAAGGGAAGGGAGGAAAGATGCAGCAAAGGAAGAAGAGAAAGAAGGAGAGAAAGAGGGAGGGAAGGAAAGAAATAAAGAGAAGGAAGGATGGGAGCAAAAAACTAAGGAAGGAAGTAAACAGGTAGAGAAGGAAGAAAGGAAAGAAGAAAAGGAAATGAAGGAAGGACTGAAAGAAGGAGAGAAAGAGGGAGAGAAGGTTGGCCACAGCAACGCGTGGTGGGTAAAGCTAGTCTGAAATAAATAAATCAAATAGTCATTGCACCTCTCCTTCAAAGGGAAATACAGACAATAGCAAAACATAGCTCACCTTGAAGGAAATCCATCATTCTACTCATTCCCCCTTTTAGGGTTTGGCAGAGCTGTAAAAACAACAACAACAATAATAACAAGAACAAGAACAACAACACAATGATGTTCCATGGAACATAGCCATACAGCCCAAAAAAAACTTTCAACAACCGAGAATGGGAGTCGCTTGTATGTGAACTTTGCCATGTACTTGCTCTCTGCCATCTTAAATAGCTTGCCATGATCTCTCTTTACCTGTATTCTAACACCATCATAGTTGTGTTACTATGTTTGTGAGTATCTCTGTATACTGATAGAAGACCTGTAAATAGTTGTATGTAGCAATGACTGAAGAAGAAACCTCCAAAGGAGTTTGGATGAAATCCAGAGCTCAAGTGTGCTTATTCAAGATATGAGGTACTCTACAAGGTCAGAGGCTGTGATAAAAAGACTCTGCTAACTGTGACCAGGACTCTGCACTGTTTTGGAGATTGGAACGAACTTCTTGCCTTGGAGATGATTGGAACGAACTTCTTGCTCATTGCTCAGCTAGAGGAGGCCGTGAGAGGAGGAATCCACTGCCTACCTAGATTGTGGCGCAGCTGGCTGAGTGTCAGCTGCATTAAGATCACTCTGACCAAAAGGTCATGAGTTCGAAGCCAGCCCGGGTTGGAGTGGGTTTCCAACCAATTGTGTAGCCTGTTGTCGACCTTTGCAATCCGAAAGACAGTTGCATCTGTCAAGTAGGAAAATTAGGTACCACCTTAAAGTGTGGGGAGGCTAAATTAACTGATTTATGAGGCCATAAAGAAGACTCCAGCAAAGCACGCCAGCGGGGAAGCATGCGGGGAATGCGGAAGTGCTTCATCAGCATCGCAGATGGACGAGGAAAGCGACATCTCCCCTGGCGGCCAGAAAAAGTGAAATAGCCTCTGTATATGTCTGTATATGTTTGTATGTCAAAAATTGGCATTGAATGTTTGCCATATATGTACACTGAGTCCCCTGCGGGGTGAGAGGGGCGGAATATAAAAGCTGTAAATAAATAATAAATAAATACCTAGCAAGGGTGATGAGTGTGTTTTACTCTTCTTCTCTTCCACCCCCATGAACAGAGTATGCCTTGTAATGCCAATGAGAGTGACCACTGAAAGGTAAACAAAGCTAGCAATGCACAATAGAGGAGGAGGAGGAGGAGGAGGAGGAGGAGGAGGAGGAGGAGGAGGAGGAGAGGGAGAGGGACACGGAGACGGAGACGGAGAAGGAGATGGAGAAGGAGATGGAGAAGGAGAAGGAGAGGGAGAAGGAGAAGGAGAAGGAGAAGGAGAAGGAGAAGGAGAAGAAGAGAAGGAGAAGGGGAAGGAGGAGGAGGAGGAGGAGGAGGAGGAGGAGAAGGAGAAGGAGAAGGAGGAGGAGAAGGAGAAGGAGAAGGAGAAGGAGAAGGAGAAGGAGAAGGAGAGAAGGAGAAGGAGAGAAGGAGAAGGGGAAGGAGAAGGGGAAGGAGAAGGAGAAGGGGAAGGAGAAGGAGAAGGAGAAGGAGAAGGGGAAGGGGAAGGGGAAGGGGAAGGGGAAGGAGAAGGAGAGAAGGGGAAGGGGAAGGGGAAGGGGAAGGAGAAGGTGAAGGAGAAGGATCATAGAATCATAGAATCAAAGAGTTGGAAGAGACCTCATGGGCCATCCAGTCCAACCCCATTCTGCCAAGAAGCAGGAATATTGCATTCAAATCACCCCTGACAAATGGCCATCCAGCCTCTGCTTAAAAGCTTCCAAAGAAGGAGCCTCCACCACACTCCGGGGCAGAGAGTTCCACTGCTGAACGGCTCTCACAGTCAGGAAGTTCTTCCTAATGTTCAGATGGAAGGAGAAGGAGAAGGAGAAGGAGAAGGAGAAGGAGAAGGAGAAGGAGAAGGAGAAGGAGAAGGAGAAGGAGACGGAGACGGAGACGGAGACGGAGACGGAGACGGAGACGGAGAAGGAGACGGAGAAGGAGACGGAGAAGGAGAAGGAGAAGGAGAAGGAGAAGGAGAAGGAGAATGGCCCACCTGGTTATTCAGGAGAGCAGGCATCCTTTCCTTGATGACTTTGCCCATTATCTGACGGAGGTCGTTGACAGCTTTGAATATAGAATTTTTCCTGGAACAAAACAGAGAGAACGGGCTCAGGCTCAAGGAAGGATGACAAACTGTTTAGTGGGAGAAGCAAAATGCCAAATGCCTGGCAAATCAACTCTCCAATCTGTGAAGGTCCTTTTGGACGCTGATCCTTTCATCGGAGAATTAGCTCTCTCTCCCAATTTGGTCCCATCTACAAATTTGATCCACATGCCATCTATTCCAGTGGTTCTCAACCTGGGATCCCCAGATGTTTCTGGCCTACAACTCCCAGAAATCCCAGCCAGTTTACCAGCTTTTAGGATTTCTGGGAGTTGAAGGCCAAAAACATCTGGGGACCCCAGGTTGAGAACCACTGATCTATTCCATCTTCCAAGTCATTGATAAAGATGTTGAATAAACAGACCCAAACGGCCCAGGACAAACCCTCTTTATGGCAACCAAATAGTCAATTCTGTCCAGGAGGAAGAAAGAAGACCTACTGCGGAGCACCGTTTGGGTTTGGCCTGTTAACCAATTACTTTCCAATCAAAATAAGGGAATGTATTATGTAAAGCCTCCTGAGAGCACTTGTAGTAAAAGTATATATGTATGTTGGTTGGTTGGTTGGTTTGTACTACAAAGGCTCCTCTGTGGCGTGATGGATCTGGACCAAATTGGCACACAGGCCCTTCACGATCCAACCTGAAACAACTGAGGGTCTGAATTAGAAGAAGTGCCCTTTTTGGGACTAGAACAGAAGGAAAGGAAAGGAGCAAAGTGGGTTGGCTGTGACTAGGTGAAGTGGCCTTCTGTGATGTCACTGGGAAATCAAAGGAGTTAACCAGCTCACCCTCATACATATGCAGGACATATGTGTGAGGGAAGGGAAGAAGGAAGGAAGGAAGGGAAGAGAAAAAGGAGGGAAAGGAAGGGAGAGAGGAGGGAGAGAGGAAGAGATAAGAAGGAGGGAGGGAGGAAGGAAGGAGAAAAAGAAGGGAAAAGAAGGGAGAAAAGAGGGAGAACAGAAGGGACAAGAAGAACGGAGGAAGGAAGGAAGGAAGGAAGGAAGGAAGGAAGGAAGGAAGGAAGGAAGGAAGGAAGGAAAATAAAAGGGGAAATGGTATGAGGTCAGGGAAGGAATGAAAGAGAAAGGAAGGAAGGAGAAAAAGGAGGGAAAGGAAGGAAGCAAGGAGAGAGGGAGAGATAAGAAGGAGGAAGGAAGAAGAAAGGGGAAATGGTATGAGGACAGGGAAGGGAAGAAAGAGAAAGGAAGAAAGGAGAAAAAGGAGGGAAAGGAAGGAAGCAAGGAGAGAGGGAGAGATAAGAAGGAGGAAGGAAGAAGAAAGGGGAAATGGTATGAGGACAGGAAGGAAAGAAAGAGAAAGGAAGAAAGGAGAAAAAGAAGGGAAAGGAAGGGAGAAATAAGGGAGAAAGAAAGGGATAAGGAGGAGGGAGGGAGGAAAGAAGCAAGGAAGGAAAATGAAAGGGGAAATGGTATGAGGTCAGGTAAGGAAAGAAAGAGAAAGGAAGGAGAGAAAGAAAGAAAGAAAGAAAGAAAGAAAGAAAGAAAGAAAGAAAGAAAGGAGGGAAAGGAAGGGAGAAAGGTGAGAGAAGAGATAAGAAGGAGGAAGGAAAATAAAAGGGGAAATGGTTTGAGGTCAGGGAAGGAAAGAAAGAGGGAGGAAGGAAGGGAGGGAGTAAAAAAGAAGGGAAAGGAAGATAGAAAGGAGGAAGAGAGGGAGGGATAAGAAGGAGGGGGAGGAAGGAAAATGAAAGGGGAAATGGTATGAGGTCAGGGAAGGAAAGAAAGAGAAAAAGGGGAAGGAAGGAAGGAAGGAAGGAAGGAAGGAAGGGAGAAATGAGGGAAAGGAAGGCAGAAGGGGGAGAGAAAAGGGAAAATAAAAAAGAGGAAGAAAGGGAAATGAAAGGGGAAATGCTATGAGGGAAGGAAAGAAAAAGAAAAAGTGAAGAGAAGGGAGGGAATGCAAGAATGAATGAATGAAAGAAAGAAAGAAAGAAAGAAAGAAAGAAAGACAGAAAGAAAGACAGAAAGGGGAAAATGGGGGAAAGGATGGCAGAAGGAAAGAAAGAGCCACAAAGGGAGCCTGCTGGCCGAAGAGAGTTTCCAAAGCATTGCCATGAAGATATTGGAAGGCAGTCCTTCTCAGAGCTGGAGAAGAGAGAAAGCAGGTGACCAGCAGTTCCTCCAACACCTCGGCAATACCTACTCCGTGTGCGTGTGTGTGTGTGTTTTTGTATAGAAAAAAAGGCTCCTTCTTTGGAAGCTTTTAAACAGAGGCTGGGTGGCCATCTGTCAGGGGTGATTTGAATGCAATATTCCTGCTTCTTGGCAGAATGGGGTTGGACTGGATGGCCCAGGAGGTCTCTTCCAACTCTTTGATTCTATGATTCTATGAATGAGAGAGAGACCAGTTTCAAGGAAGAGGTGGTGCAACTCTTACCCGTCGACGGGTGTCATTCTGATGTCGTTGGGGCTACTTTGGCAGTTCCCAAGGGTCAGTTTCTGATCGCCATCTTCATCTTCGGTGATCCAGGCTTCAGCCTTCATGACCCCAGACACTTTATCACGACAAACACTGCCCCAGATAAGAGGCCTAAAAACAGAACAGGAATGGTTGTTCAAAAAATGGAACATTGCCCTATATAGACATTTGGTATGATTTATTACCCCCACATTTAAGAACTTGGGACAATATAAAAAATTGTATGTTTATATACAAATTTTGCGTAATATTATCTACCCCACACTGAAGAGAGCTTGAAAACTGATGACTTTACACCTCTTAAATAGATTAGGAATGTTTATATTGAAATATATAAGCTCTATGTAATGTTACAGGGACACAAATGATCATCATAGTGATGCATAACAAACTTGGTTCATACATTATTAACTCACTAACAGGCTGTATTGAATTTTTAGATTCCTTAGGTAATAATTAAATTGAGATAAAAACAGATAAAAAACCCCCACAAATTTTGCAAACTCGGTAGTTGATGAAATGTCCTTTGACCAGAATCTGGCCACTTGGAGTGCCTCTGGTGTTGCCGCAAGAAGGTCCTCCCTTGTGCATGTGGCAGGGCTCAGGGTGCATTGCAGCAGGTGGTCAGTGGTTTGCTCTTATCCACACTCGCATGTCGTGGATTCCACTTTGTGGCCCCATTTCTTGAGGTTGGCTCTGCATCTCGTGGTCTGTTCAGCGCCTTCCAAGTCGCCCCGTCTTCTGTGTGCCCAGGGGGGAGTCTCTCATCTGGTATCACCCATGGATTGAGGTGCTGGGTTTGAGCCTGCCACTTTTGGACTCTTGCTTGCTGAGGTGTTCCAGCGAGTGTCTCTGTAGATCTAAGAAAACTATTTCTTGATTTAAGTCGTTGACATGCTGGCTGATACCCAAACAGGGGATGAGCTGGAGATGTCTCTGCCTTGGTACTTTCGCTATTGGCTGCTACTTCCCGGCAGATGTCAGGTGGTGCAATACCGGCTAAGCAGTGTAATTTCTCCAGTGGTGTGGGGCGCAGACACCCTGTGATAATGCGGCATGTCTCATTAAGAGCCACATCCACTGTTTTAGTGTGGTGAGATGTGTTCCACACCAGGCATGCATACTCAGCAGCAGAGTAGCATAGCGCAAGGGCAGATGTCTTCAATGTGTCTGGTTGTGATCCCCAGGTTGTGCCAGTCAGCTTTCGTATGATATTGTTTCTAGCACCCACTTTTTGCTTGATGTTCAGGCAGTGCTTCTTGTAGGTCAGAGCACGGTCCAGAGTGACTCCCAGGTATTTGGGTGCGCTGCAATGCTCCAGTGGGATTCCTCACACAGTGTAATTTCTCCAGTGGTGTATGGGGACATGAGAGAAGCCTCCTCGCAGGATTGCAAGACATCCAGGCGTCCCCTGGGCAACGTCTTCGTAGACGGCTGGTTCTCTCGCCTCAGAAGCAACCAGAAGTGACTTGCAGCATGCAAGCAAGTAAGCAAAACAACCAACGGACCTTTTCAGGACCAACCATGACAATAATCTCAATCAACATGGAAGGCATGTCAGCCGCCAAAGAACAATTGCTCTATGAACTGTGCCAAGATAGGAAATGCGATGTGCTGTGTGTCCAAGAAACACACAGGGATGAACAACAGAAACGACCCAAAGTTCCAATATATAAAAGTCAAAGAATGTAATCTGGTAGGGTGATTCATTTGTTCTGAAGGGGTCTTCTTCATGGTGTGATGAATCTGGACCAAACTTGGCAAACATACCTTTCATTACCAATTTAAAAATAATTGAGGGCTCCAAATAGTAAGAAATGTGTCTGTAGTGCTCCGAGGCAACCAGCAGAGGGCAGTGTTTATATAGAAAGGGTTAGTAACTGGCCTCATATGCTGCACTCAGATACAACCACAAGAGGGCAGTATACAGATAGAAAAAAGCTACTGGGCTATAAGTATGTATGTATGCAGCCCTCAGATGCAATTACAAGGTGTGCTATCGCACGCTGGGCCTGTGCATATGATTGTAGACAGGACATAAATTCTGTGTGCCCAATGGGACACCGGGGCTGCCTCAGATTAAAGGCCCTTGGACCTCCCCAAAACAAAGTTCTGTAGAGACTTAAAGTAAGTCCAACAAAGTTCTTTATTGATGAAAAACAAACAGGTACTTTCAAGCTTTCTTAACAGTCCATTGGTTCTTGCAATCTTGTTCACTGGGAACAGGCACTATCTTCTTAACTGCAATTAACTAATGGGGAAATCCTTAACTTCTAATCTGGGCAGTCTGTCTTTGCCTCTGTTGGCGTGGAGCCCCTGCACCCGGTACCAACTGCGTCTGGCTTCTGCGAGCGACCCTTGCCAAGCAGAGCTTTGTAGACTTCCAGGGGAAAAGGAGGAGTTCAGGTTTCTGTGATGGCCGGCTGAAGTCCCTCAGCCAATCCGTGAGGCCTTTTCTCCCCAGCCAAGCTGTAGGCTGAATATCTCCCCGGCCAAGCCGTAGAAGACGAAGTTTTCTATAGGAGTTACTTCGTTTTATGTCCTGTGTGAAAGCTGCTCTGTGTAGACTGACTTTCTGCTCTGGAGTGTGGTGAAGGCTCCTTCTTTGGAAGCTTTTAAACAGGGGCTGGATGGCCATCTGTCAGGGGTGATTTGAATGCAATATTCCTGCTCCTTGGCAGAATAGGGTTGGACTGGATGGCCCATGAGGTCTCTTCCAACTCTTTGATTCTATGATTCTCCTGGTCTATAGGTATGTACGAATGCAATAGCAACTGACCTATTTATTTATTTATGTAGGGCTTCTATATCCCGTCCTTTCTCAACCTCCACAGAAGAACTCAGGACGGCTAACAAAGTGTCACCCCATGGCGCCCACATCATAAATATACAATTAACAGCAATGTAATAATAACAATATAAAACAGTATAAACAGTATATAGATATGTATAGATACAGCACTCATACAGCCACAAGAAGGAAGTATATAAATAAACAGAATTAGCTGCTGTGCTATAGGCATGTATCTATGCAGCGCTCCAACGCAACCACAAGAGATGAGTCTATAGTATTAGCTCCTGTGCTATAGGTATGTATATATGCAGCACTCAGATGCAACCACAAGAGGGCAGTGTAGAAATAGAAAGGATTAGCAACTGGCCTATACTAGATAGTAGGCCTGTCGGTTTCGTTTCGTTAATTCGTTATTTCGTATTAAAATCGTTATTTTTTGCATATCCGAAGCGATATCAAAACATATTTTCAAACCCGGAAGGGTTTGAAAATATCGAAGCAGCAGCCCCATTGTTTTTACGAGCTGAAGCTCCGCTCGTTAATGGGATGGAGGCTGCTGTGCTGCAGTGCTGGTGTCTGGGAGCCAATCCGGCGCTCCCAAGCACCCTAGCAGTAAATGGGGTGGGCGGGGCGAAGGGGCGGCGCGAGCAACACAGCTGGGAGGAGGAGGAGGAGGGCGCCGGAGCCGATTGGATGGCGCGCGCTGTAGATACCTAAAGAAGGGAGCCAAGAGGCATGTCGAGAATGCCAAGCAACCGCATACCTTCCTCGCCTCAGCAAGGCTTTCCAACGCGCGCGCGCTCGGATAAAGAGGAACTTTTCCCAACTTTGTACGCGACACCGCTCCGCTCTTTGCCGGTGGATTGGCTCACCCATCGCCTGAAGTGTAGATCCAACCCAGGACGACCCTCTCCACGGCTCCCATCCGACTCCAAGCCCTTCCCTGCCCCGACTGAGCAAGAAACGGAGCGGCTCCCCGCAGCGCCTGGGTTGGGCTGAGCCCTCCTGATTCTCAAGCCTCCAAAGCCCGGCGCGCTCTTCCCATTCGTGGAGAAGCACGTCGCTCAAAAGGAAGAGGATTTGCCCCGCCCTGGAAGACTGAGGCATACTGGGAGGTGTAGTTCCTCTAAGAGACCAATGCATGCCTCTTCCTTTTGAGCGACGTGCTTCTCCACGAATGGGAAGAGCGCGCCGGGCTTTGGAGGCTTGAGAATCAGGAGGGCTCAGCCCAACCCAGGCGCTGCGGGGAGCCGCTCCGTTTCTTGCTCAGTCGGGGCAGGGAAGGGCTTGGAGTCGGATGGGAGCCGTGGAGAGGGTCGTCCTGGGTTGGATCTACACTTCAGGCGATGGGTGAGCCAATCCACCGGCAAAGAGCGGTGCTTTTCGGGCTTGGATGTTGGGTACCGTGCGCCTTTGCCGTTGCGCCCTCGCCGTGCGCTTTTACGCACGGAGTTTGGGAACTTGTTTTTGGCACGGCTTTCCTGGCACCGTGGAAGGAGCCTGTGAACGGGAAATGGATCGGGTGTGGAGTGAGCATTGCCCCCAACGCTTATCAGCTCTGACACTCGTGTTTGATCTCGTGTGTGTCGCGTACAAAGTTGGGAAAAGTTCCTCTTTATCCGAGCGCGCGCGCGTTGGAAAGCCTTGCTGAGGCGAGGAAGGTATGCGGTTGCTTGGCATTCTCGACATGCCTCTTGGCTCCCTGTTTGATCAAGAAAAAATTTGTTTCTAAAATGTTTTGTAAATATTTACGAAATTTCTTAAATAACAAAACATTTTTTTGGAAAGTTTTGTAAATATTTTAAATATCGAAACAAAAAAACACCCCAATTAAGAATCGAATTTAGAAACAAATTTTTTCTTGATCAAACAGGCCTACTAGATAGGTAGATAGAGAGATAGATAGATAGATAGATAGATAGATAGATAGATAGATGATAGATAGATAGACAGACAGATATGCAGCACTCAGATATAACCACAAGAGGGTGGTATATAGACATAATTAGCTACTGGGCTACAGGCATGTATCAATGTAGTGCTCAGGTGCAACCACATGAGGGCAGTACATAGAAAGGATTAGTTACGGGCAGGTGAAAGGGCTGCACTTGAAGCCCCAGTCAGAGCATCCACCCCATAAGAAAACAAGGAATTTGATGAAGATTTTTTTTGTTTTGGATGGAATTTTTCTGTATATGTCTTGACCTTGCTCTGAGGCTTTATTTGTCGTGTCAGGACAACCAGTCAAATTATATTACATTTCTAACAGAACAAAGCAAACAAACAGACAAAATACAAAATTTGTGAGTTTGGTATTTGATTAAATGTCCTTTGACCAGTATCTGGCCACTTGGAGTGCCTCTGGTGTTGCTGCAAGAAGGTCCTCCATGGTGCATGTGGCAGGGCTCAGGTTGCATTGCAGCAGGTGGTCTGTAGTTTGTTCCTTTCTACATTCGCATATCGAGGATTCCACTTTGTAGCCCCATTTCTGAAGGTTGGCTCTGCATCTCGTGGTGCCAGAGCGCAGTCTGTTCGGCGCCTTCCAAGTCGCCCAGTCCTCTGTGTGCCCAGGGCGGAGTCTCTCATTTGGTATCAGGCATTGGTTGAGGTTCTGGGTTTGAGCCTGCCACTTTTGGACTCTCGCTTGCTGAGGTGTTCCAGCGAGTGTCTCTGTAGATCTTAGAAAACTATTTCTAGACTTAAGTCGTTGACGTGCTGGCTGATACCCAAACAGGGGATGAGCTGGAGATGTCTCTGCCTTGGTTCTTTCACTATTGGCTGCTGCTTCCCGGCGGATGTCAGGTGGTGCAATACCGGCTAAGCAGTGTGATTTCTCCCGTGGTGTGGGGCGCAGACACCCCGTGATAATGTGGCATGTCTCATTAAGAGCCACATGTACTGTTTTAGTGTGGTGAGATGTGTTCCACACTGGGCATGCATACTCAGCAGCAGAGTAGCACAGCGCAAGGGCAGATGTTTTCACTGTGTCTGGTTGTGATCCCCAGGTTGTGCCAGTCAGCTTTCATATGATATTGTTTCTAGTGCCCACTTTTTGCTTGATGTTCAGGCAGTGCTTCTTGTAGGTCAGAGCACGGTCCAGAGTGACTCCCAGGTACTTGGGTGCGCTGCAATGATCCAGTGGGATTCTTTTCCAGGTGATCTTCAAAGCTCAGGATGCTTCTCTGTTCTTGAGATGAAAGGCACATGTCTGTGTTCTCTGTGTTCTCTCTTGGATGGGTTGGGGATCAGCTGGTTTTCCCTGTAATAGGCAGTAAGAGCTCCTAGAGCTTCGGAAAGCTTCTGTTCTATCGTCTCAAAGCTCCCTGCTTGAGCAGTAATGGCACGATCATCAGCATAGATGAAACTCTCTGTCCCCTCTGGCAGTGGCTGCTCATTTGTGTAGATGTTGAACATGGATGGAGCAAGCACGCTCCCCTGAGGCAGGCCGTTCTTCTGTTTCCGCCATCTGCTTCTCTGGCTCTGGAACTCAACAAAAAAGCTCCTGTTTTGTAGCAGGTTTCCTATGAGGTGGGTGAGGTGGTCGTCCTTTATGAGGCTTAGCTCTGAGGCCAAGAAAGGCTGGAATTGCTGCCATTTAGCAATTAGTTCATGAAAAGGTACAGAAGAAGACAAAAAAACCATATCCTTGGAAGCAATGCCCAACACTAATGGGAAAAATCAAAAACTTGTAACATTAACAATGAATATGTCGAATAAACAGTACTAAAAAATGCATACCTGGGCAACACCAAGCTAATCTATCTGTATAGCAGGCAGATGATGTCCAAGGCACCTTTCCATGTGAGAATGTATATGGGAAAGTGAGATTTCGGGATTTCTTCGACACTCAACTACCTGTTTCTACACTGAGGCACCCCAGTTCATTTCCAGTTCCTCCCATCAGCCCAGAAAGAAGAGTAAAAGAGTCACTCACAGCTTGACCTCCAACACCATTTCCCATGGGCAATTCACGAAGATACGTTTCCCGGTAGTGTCAAAGTGGAAGTTGGGTTTCTGCACATCTGCGCTCGTGATTTTCATTCTGCTCAGAAAGAGGGAGGAAGAGAAGGGAGTCAAAAAGGGCCGTGCCAATTCTGGGGATATTTCCTCTCCTCCAGTTTGTACCATAGAATCATAGAATCAAAGAGTTGGAAGAGACCTCATGGGCCATCCAGTCCAACCCCATTCTGCCAAGAAGCAGGAATATTGCATTCAAATCACCCCTGACAAATGGCCATCCAGCCTCTGCTTAAAAGCTTCCAAAGAAGAAGCCTCCACCACACTCCGGGGCAGAGAGTTCCACTGCTGAACGGCTCTCACAGTCAGGAAGTTCTTCCTCATGTTCAGATGGAATCTCCTTTCTTGTTGTTTGAAGCCATTGTTCCATTGCGTCCTAGTCTCCAGGGAAGCAGAAAACAAGCTTGCTCCCTCCTCCTCCCTGTGGCTTCCTCTCACATATTTATACATGGCTATCATATCTCCTCTCAGCCTTCTCTTCTTCAGGCGCAACATGCCCAGTTCCCTAAGCCGCTCCTCATAGGGCTTGTTCTCCAGACCCTTGATCATTTTAGTCACCCTCCTCTGGACACATTCCAGCTTGTCAATCTCTCTCTTGAATTGTGGTGCCCAGAATTGGACACAATATTCCAGGTGTGGTCTAACCAAAGCAGAATAGAGGGGTAGCATGACTTCCTTAGATCTAGACACTAGGCTCCTCTTGATGCAGGCCAAAATCCCATTGGCTTTTTTTGCCGCCACATCACATTCCTGGCTCATGTTTAACTTGTTGTCCACGAGGACTCCAAGATCTTTTTCACACGTACTGCTCTCGAGCCAGGCATCCCCCATTCTGTATCTTTGCAAAGATGTTTACATTCATCTTTTGAGGTTATTAAGACAAGGCTGCATGGCCATCTCCCAGGAGTGCTTTGATTGTTTCCTCCCACCTATCAGAAACATATTGGACTGGAAGGCCCCTTTTGTTATCTATTATGATTTTATGAATCTGTGCCTTCTTCTCTGAAGATCTTTAAACAGAGATGGGTAGGGCTTGGATTGTGTTGGCAGGATGAGATTGACCTTTACTTACTTACATATATATATATATTAGGGCTGGGCGGTTTCGTTTCGTTAATTCGTAATTCGTTAATAATTCATTAATTTTTTCAATTACAAAACGATAACGAACCATTCTGGAGCAATTATTTAAAAAAACAAATTTTCAAAAACGTTTTGTAAATGCTTCGTATATCGAAATTGTATTCGTTTCGTTATTGTTTTGAGGTCATTTCGTTATTATTTCTGCATGTCTGGGCCAGTTTTATGGTTTAATTAGTGAAAAAAAATTATAATATCACACCAACAGTCAACAACAGAGGGAGAGGGAAGCTTCAGAAGTTTTTGGAGGTTTTTTAGCGTATTTCGCGGTCGCGTTCGCCATTAACGAATCGATTCGTTATTGTTTCGGAAATCGATTCGTTAATTTTTTACCATTTATGAAATTTCGTAAATATCGAACTTTTTAAAAGGAAAATTTTGTAATTATTTTAAATATCGAAACAAAAAAACCCCCTAAATACAAATCGATTTTAGAAACAAATTTTTCCGTTGTTACCCAGGCCTAATATATATATATATATATATATATATATATATATATATATATATATATATATATACAGTATTTGTATTCTGCCCTTCCGCAGGGGACTCAGGGCGGATCACAATGCACATACACATGGCAAACATTCAATGCCAAAGACACACAACATATTATTATTATTATTATTATTATTATTATTATTAAACTTTATTTGTACCCCGCTAGCATCTCCCAAGGGATTCGATGCGGCTTACAACAGGCCGAAGCCCAGCACAACACAATACAACAATACAATACATAGCAAAATAAAACAGTTAAAGCAGAAAACAAAGGCAATAACAATACAACAGGACGTTATTTAAAAAACTGAGCCGGCTGAGGTGGGGCACAGGGTTAAAAGTGCTGAAAAAGTGTCGGAGGGATATAAGATTAAGATATAAGTGCGGTGTGCGTTGAGAGTGATCTTGGCTCTACTAAAGTGCTTCTGGGCTTTGGTAGTGGGGATTCCTAATCTGAGAAGGCACGTTGGAATAGCCAGGTTTTCAGGTTTTTTCTAAAGACCGCCAGGGTGGGGGACAGACACAGACACAGAGGCTATTTAACTTTCCAGCTTCATGAGGGTATGCTTTTTGAATTCCAGCCACTGGGGGAGTTGTCACTTTACCATCCACTTGTGACACTGATGGAGTACTTTCTCATGTACTCTCTAACAGTGGAGAGGTTTTATAGTGTCGTAAATTAGTTAAATTCCACATAAGCGGTACCTAAATTTCCTACTTGAGAGATGCAACTGTCTTTCCGGCTACAAAGGTCGACAGCAAGCTAGACAAATGGCCAGAAGCTCACTCCGACCCAGGCCGGCTTTGAACTCATGACCTCTCGGTCAGTAGTGATATTAATGCAGCTGAATCTCAACCAGCTGCACCACAACTCAGTCCCCAAGTTACGAACAAGACTTCTTTGACGTGTGTCCAGAGGAGGACAACTAAAATGATCAAGGGTCTGGAGAACAAGCCCTATGAGGAGCGGCTTAAGGAGCTGGGCATGTTTAGCCTGAAGAAGAGAAGGCTGAGAGGAGATATGATGATAGCCATGTATAAATATGTGAGAGGAAGCCACAGGGAGGAGGAGGGAGCAAGCTTGTTTTCGGCTTCCCTGGAGACTAGGACACAAGGGAACAATGGCTTCAAACGACAAGAGAGGAGATTCCATCTGAACATGAGGAAGAACTTCCTGACTGTGAGAGCCGTTCAGCAGTGGAACTCTCTGCCCCGGAGTGTGGTGGAGGCTCCTTCTTTGGAAGCTTTTAAACAGAGGCTGGATGACCATCTGTCAGGGGTGCTTTGAATGCAATATTCCTACTTCTTGGCAGAATGGGGTTGGACTGGATGGTGGCCCAGGAGGTCTCTTCCAACTCTTTGATTCTATGATTCTAAGATATGTTCTATAGGTTTGTTCTTACACTGAATTTATATGTAAGTCGGAATAAGAACATTTTAAAAGTGCAACTCCAGCCAAAAATATGTATGTTTAAGCTTTGGATAGCAAAAGGAAGGATCAGAACCCCTGTGGTGTCTGATTTGCTGCCTGTGCCCCTGTTCAGAACATGTAGACTTGCCCAGACAATTCTACATAGGGACCACCAAACACAGCACCCAAACATGAATCGAAAAACATGAAAGGCACAGCAGACTAATTCAATCAGAGAAGTCAGAGCACTTGATGAACCAATCTGGACACAGCATATAATATATAATATATAATATATAATATATAATATATAATATATAATATATAATATATAATATATAATATATAATATATAATATATAATATATAATATATAATATATAATATATAATATATAATATATAATGACCTTTGGGATCTGGTGGAATCTTCTCCTCTGGAAGTTTTTAAGCAGGGGCTGGATGGCCATCTGTCAGGAGGACTTGGATTGTGCCTTTCTGCCTGGCAGAAAGGGTTAAAGTGGCCCTTCCATTTCTGGGATTCTTGGAGTCTATGAACATGCTGCCCTGGAGACTAGGATGCGGAACAATGGCTTCGAACTACAAGAGAGGAGATTCCATCTGAACATGAGGAAGAACTTTCTGATTGTGAGAGCTGTTCAGCAGTGGAACTCTCTGCCCCAGAGTGTGGTGGAGGCTCCTTCTTTGGAGGCTTTGAAGCAGAGGCTGGATGGCCATCTGTCAGGGGTGATTTGAATGCAATATTCCTGCTTCTTGGCAGAATGGGGTTGGACTGGATGGCCCATGAGGTCTCTTCCAACTCTTTGATTCTATGATTCTATGTTCAAACCACCAAATGGCCAAATGGAGGCTCCTTATTTGGAAGCTATTAAACAGAGGCTGGATGGCCATCTGTCAGGGGTGATTTGAAGGCAATGTTCCTGCTTCTTGGCAGAATGGGGTTGGACTGGATGGCCCATGAGGTCTCTTCCAACTCTATGTTTCTATGATTCTATGTTCAAACCATCAAATGCCCCCCCCCCCCCCCATGTGCTAGCTTTCTTTTGGAGCACCATCCTCAAGTTCTCACCCGGTGACGTCACTATATATGTTTTTAATCACGTCTCCGAAAAACGGAATCACCGACATAAAGCCGACTCCGCCACTTTCCTTGATGCCGTTTTTCATTGCTTCCTGGATGGGAAGGCTTTGGAGGCGGCTTATGATCTCCTGGCGGTCCATCCGTGCCGAAATTACTGAAAAGAAAGACATGAAAGACAAGTGAGGGACATTCGTGGATCAAGGCAGTGGGAGAGATGGGGTGCACCTGCACCAGTGGTTCCCAACCTTTTTTTAGCCAGGGACCTCTTGAGCAGGGACAACAACAACAACAACAACAACAACAACAACACTGTGTTTATATATCGCTCTATCTCCCCAAGGGGACTCAGAGCAGTTTCCAAGTAGCATCATCAATACATCCAGAGTAAACAATATAAACATAAAATTAACCAAGCAATGTTGTTGTTCATTCGTTCAGTCGTCTCCGACTCTTCGTGACCTCATGGACCAGCCCACGCCAGAGCTCCCTGTCAGCCGTCACCACCCCCAGCTCCTTCAAGTTCATTCCAGTCACTTCAAGGATGCCATCCATCCATCTTGCCCTTGGTCGGCCCCTCTTCCTTTTGCCTTCCACTTTCCCCAGCATAATAAACCAAGCAATGTAAGCATTAAAAAAATCACAATAGCACATATATATTTAAAATAATCCTGCCTGTCCAAGGCATTTTAAAATGACCCGGCCGAGGCTATTGCAATTTCTAGAGGGCCGGGATCTGGCCAGGGTGGTCCATGCCTTAGTCACCTCCAGATTGGACTACTGTAATGCACTTTACGTGGGGCTGCCCTTGAAAACGGCCCGGAAATTTCAACTTGTACAACGGGCGGCGGCCAGGATGTTAACTGGTGGTTCTTTCAGGGAGCAGTCAGTCCTCCTGTTCAAGGAGCTCCATTGGTTGCTGTTCATCTTCTGGTCCCAATTCAAGGTGCAGGTGCTGACCTACAAAGCCCTAAACCAGTGGTTCTCAACCTTCCTAATGCTGCGACCCCATAATATAGTTCTTCATGTTGTGGTGACCCCCAATGATGACATTATTTTTGTTGCTACGTCATAACTGTAATTTTGCTACTGTTATGGATCGTAATGTTAATATCCAATATGCAGAATGTGTTTTCATTCCCAGGACCAAATTTGACACAAATACCCAATACGCCCAAATTTGAATATTGGGGGTAGGTGGGTGGGTGGGTTATTTTGTCACTTGGGAGTTGTAGTTGCTGGGATTTATAGTTCACCAAAAATCAAAGATCATTCTGAACTCCGCAAACAATAGAGTTGAACCAAACTTGGCATACAGAGCTCCCATGACCAAGAGAAAATACTGGAAGGGTTTGGTGGCTTGTGTTTTGGAATTGTAGTTCACCTACATCCAAAGAACAATGATGGATCTGAATCAACATTGGCATGAATTCTCAATAATGTGAACACTAGTGGAGTCTGGGGAAAAGAGACTTGACATTTGGGAGTTGTAACTCCTGGGATTTATAGTTCACATCCAATCAAAGAGCATTCAGAACCCCACCAATGAGAAAATTGGGCCAAACTTCCCACAGAGAACCCCCATGATCAACAAAAAAATACTGTGTTTTCTGATGGCCTTTGGCGACCCCTCTGACACCCCCTCACGACCCCCCCAGGGGTCCCGACCCCCAGGTTGAGAAACACTGCCCTAAACGGTTTGGGACCTGCCTACCTGCATGACCGCATATCTGTTTACAAACCCACGCGATCCCTTCGATCATCCGGAGAGGCCTTGCTCACGATCCCACCTGCATTGCAAGCACGATTGGTGGGGACGAGGGACAGGGCCTTCTCGGTGGTGGCCCCCCGACTCTGGAACTCTCTCCCCAAGGACATCAGGCATGCCCCAACCTTGGCAGTTTTTAGGAGGAGTTTGAAAACGTGGTTGTTCCAGTCTGCCTTCCCAGAATAAGGAAACTCCAGGCAATATGCCCCTCGATGCACTTTACTAGAGATCCAGGATGTCTGCACGCCCCATCCCCCTCAAATTACCTATTCTTTCTCGCCTTGTCATGCCCAGCACTTTTTAATTTTTTTTAACTACTACACTTGGCTCTGCCACAGATTTTAATGTGTCGTGATGTTTGTTAATGTTTATTGCTTGTTTTATGAGTTCATTTATTTTGCTTTGTTCTTGAGTCCTCTGAGAGATGGTAGCAGGGTATAAATAAAGGATTATTATTATTATTATTATTATTATTATTATTATTATTAGGTGCAGTGCTATAGCAGGCAACAACAATAATAGGTACAGTCTATGGCTGTTCATTTCTGGGGCCAAATAGGAGGAAGTGACCTGGGTAATTGGTAGAAAAAGATATGGCCATATTCAACAATAACTGGGGCTGAGCTAGAACTAGTCTTTCTCAAAGGCTTGTTGAAACCACCAGGTCTTCAAGCTCTTACGAAAGGAGGGTAGGGGTGGGGCCTGTCTTATTTCTCTAGGAAGGGCATTCCAGAGGTGGAGGGCCACCACCAAGAAGGCCTTCTCTCTCGTTCCCACCAACTATGCTTGTTACGGTGGTAGGAGTGAGAGGAGGGCCTCCCCAGAGGATCTTAAAGTTCGTGCCAGTTCATATTTATTTATTTATTTATTTACTTACTATATTTTAGGCCTGGGTAACAACGCAAAAATTTGTTTCTAAAATCGATTCGTTTTTGGGGGGTTTTTGCGTTTCGTTATTTAAAAGAATTACAAAATTTTCCTTTAAAAAAGTTCGGTATTTACGAAATTTCGTTATTATTAACTAATCGATTCGTTAAGATGGCGGACCCCCCGCGAATGCGCAAATCACTTTTTTTCTTTTTTTAGAATATTTTTAGAATTTTTTTAAGAATAAAAGAAATATATTTATCAGAAATATTTAAAAATGGAAAATTAACAATGCTTGCCCTGTTGTGGAGCGAACACAGCCACAGGACAGGGACAAACACACACACAGGCACACAAGGTTTTTTTTTTCTTTTTTTAGAATTTTTTTGAATTTTTTAAAGAATAAAAGAAATATTTATCAGAAATATTTATGGAAAATTAACAAAATGCTTGCCCTGCCCTGTTGTGGGGCGAAAACAGGGCAAAGCCTCCCCGCTGCTCCCAGCAATGAATGAATGAAAGAATGCAAGCACAAGCAATGAATGAATGAATGCAAGCAAGCAATGAATGAATGAATGAATGAATGAATGCAAGCAAGCAGCCAAGAGCCAACCATCAAGCCTCCCTCCCGCACCTCCCGTCTCCTTCGCAATGAGCAATGCGGCCACGCGGAGCCGCTTTTAAAGGGCAGCCCACCCAATCACAATGAGCCACGGTGCTTGGGAGCGCCGGATTGGCTCCCGGCGCACCCAGCATCCTCCATCCCTAAAACGTCATTTCCGAAACGGGCGGAAGCTCGTAAAAAAGATGGAGGATGCCGTTTCGATATTTAAAAACACTTCCGGGTTTGAAAATAAGTTTTGTAATCGTTTTGTAATTGTTAAAAATAACGAATATTTAACTAATTACAAAATTAACGAACGAAACCGCCCAGGCCTACTATATTTGTATACCGCTCTTCTCAGCCCTCGGGCGACTCAGAGCGGTTCACAATAGCAAAATTCAGAGCTTAAAACATCATAAAACAGTTAAAATAATTAAATCAATAGCATCATAACAATCAATTAAACATCATAACATAATTAAAAGTTGCTAATAGTAAACTCTGATAAGAACTGGGATGGTGAAAACAAATGTTTGCAACATTCCTTATGTTAAGAAGGAAGTCAACACAAGACTTGTGTTTGTCAACACCAATTAAGAAGATCAGCATCTGGTCAGGAAACTGAGATGGATCCAGGATGGAAGACGTCTATCATTAATTTACAATTTGGGTCTACATCTGCGGAATATTCCTATAAAAGACTCAATCTAATAATGCTCAAAGTGTGGCAGACCTGAGGAGTCTGTTCTACCCACTATGCTCTACTCCACTATACTCTACTCCTGCTTTGCAGAAGGGGGTTGGTCTCGATGACCTTTTGGTGGTCCCTTCCAAATCTAGGACTCTTACTTACTGTGTTGCAGCATTTGTGGGCTGAGGCTGATGGTGGCGTGAGGGTTGGTCTCTCCTTGGACATTCTTGGCCAGAAGGCCACAAAAGAGGGCAAGAAACACCCCTGGATGCATCTTCAGTCCCTGGACCTGTTGAGAAATGCTCCAGGTTAGGAAAGGCAAGCATAAGATAACACTATGCAACACAATGTTTGTGTCCTGGGTTATAAATGTCATTTCCTAATTGGTTCTATCATTTAAAAAAACATGGAAAAACATCAATTAAAGTTCAAAAACTTTGTTTTTGTGCACATCCTGCAGCACATTTTGCTCTAATTTGCTCTAATAAAACTGCCATGAAATGCAACTGTATGACATATATCCACATATAAAGCAAGACTCGGTGAGATTAACCATGTATATGATGGTATGATCTATGAAACCTCATGCTAGAAATGTCTTTTTCTTGGTGAGTTCACAAAGAGTTGCATTGCTGTGAGTTTTTCGGGCTTTATGGCCATGTTCCAGCAGCATTCTCTCCTGACATTTCACCTACATCTGTGGCTAATGGCATCTTAAGAGGTCTCTTGGAGGTGAGGCAAGTGGAGTGTGTATATAACCGTATATAATGTCAAGAGTGGGAGAAAGAACCTTTGTCTGCTTGAAGCAAATATGAATGTTGCAATTAACAAGCTTGATTAGCATTGAGCAGCCATGATGCTTGCAAAAGTCAATCAGTGAGGGTATCTGCAGAGAGGTAGCCTGGCTTCTGTTGCCAGTTAACACCTCCCAAACAGAGGATACCTTTTAACAGAAGCCAGGCTATCTCTGTGCAGATGTCAGATACCCTCACTGATTGACTTTGCAGCTTCGTGGCTACTCAATGCTATTCAAGCTTGCTATTTGCCACATTATTCCACAGGTACAGATACACTCCACTTGGTTTACCTCCAGTAGGATCACAGAATCCTAGAGTTGGAAGAGACCTCATGGGCCATCCAGTCCAACCCCATTCTGCCAAGAAGCAGGAATATTGCATTCAAAGCACCCCCGACAGATGGCCATCCAGCCTCTGTTTCAAAGCTTCCGAAGAAGGAGCCTCCACCACACTCCGGGGCAGAGAGTTCCACTGCTGAACGGCTCCCACAGTCAGGAAATTCTTCCTAATGTTCAGATGCAATCTCCCTTCTTGTAGTTTGAAGCCATTGTTCCATTGCGTCCTAGTCTCCAAGGAAGCAGAAAACAAGCTTACTCCCTCTTCCCTGTGGCTTCCTCTCACATATTTATACATGGCTATCATGTCTCCTCTCAGCCTTCTCTTCTTCAGGCTAATCATGCCCAGCTCCTTAAGCTGCTCCTCATAGGGCTTGTTCTCCAGACCCTTGATCATTTGAGTTGCCCTCCTCTGGACACATTCCAGCTTGTCAATCTCTCTCTTGAATTGTGGTGCCCAGAATTGGACACAATATTCCAGGTGTGGTCTAACCAAAGCAGAATAGAGCATGGGTAGCATGACTTCCCTAGATCTAGACAGACACTATGCTCCTATTGATGCAGGTCAAAATCCCATTGGCTTTTTTTGCCGCCACATCACATTGTTGGCTCATGTTTAACATTGTCCACGAGGACTCCAAGATCTTTTTCACACGTCCTGCTCTTGAGCCAAGCATCGTCCCCCATTCTGTCTCTTTGCATTTCGTTTTTCCTGCCAAAGTGGAGTATCTTGCATTTGTCCCTGTTGAACTTCGTTTTGTGACTTTTGGCCCTTCATCTCTCTAATCTGTCAAGATTGTTTTGAATCCTGCTCCTGTCCTCTGGAGTATTGGCTCTCCCTCCCAATTTGGTGTCGTCTGCAAACTTGATGATCCTGCCTTCTAACCCTTCGTCTAAGTCATTAATAAAGATCCTGAGCAGGACCGGGCCCAGGACAGAACCCTGCGGTTGGCACTCCGCTCATCACTTCTTTCCAGGATGAAGAGGAAGCATTGGTGAGCACCCTTTGGGTTCGTCCATTTAACCAATTACAGATCCACTTCACCGTAGTTTTGCCGCGGTAGACTCCTAGGACCTCACAGCATTGCCCCATGGCAGTTAAAGTGGTATTCAACTGCATCGCTTCCGGAGTGTAGACACAACCTGAGAAAGGTTTCCCCCAGAAAGAATCAAGAAAAAGTCTCATCCTTTCCTTAAAATTCAGCCGCAGATTAACTCCACCTCCATTCTGGCAAATATTTGCAGCTTTTGGCACTTGTAATGAGAAAGGACAAAGGCACATCTACACTGTAGAATTAACACAGTTTGGTACCTCTTTAACTACCACGGCTCAGAACTGGGGGTTGTAATTTTACAAGGTCTTTAGTCTTTTCTGCCAAACAGTGTTAGTGCCCAAACAACCAGGATTACATTGCATTGAGCCAGAGCAGATGCCAAACTGCATTAATTCTCCAATGTAGACACAACCAGAGTCTAACAGTTTCTGCATCCCTGGATATCTTGTTTTCTTACCTAAGTCTGCAAAGAAATTCAACTCTGTGGCCCCTTCTTCTCCACCTTTCTTGTGGAAATTGGGGAGATGGCATTTATATACCCCACCAAAGAGGGAGAACAAAGGCCTGTGTATGTAACAGATACCACCAAATAATCACCAAATATTTGTCCATCGTATCCTCCCTAATAAACAAATATTGATCGGCCTAGTGGTGAGGTTACAGTCAACCAAGACTGGAATGAAGGTCTTTGTGGAAGGTTTAACCCAAAGTCATGTGAGTTTTGCAGAACGTGGCAGTGGGACCTCAGGGGGAAAAAAGTTCTAGAAAAAAAAGTTTGGAAAAGTTACTTTTTTAAAAAAAAAAGTGCATCTAAACTGTAGATAATACAATGCAATTTTACAAGACTTTAACAAGTAGGGAATCGTGGGAGTTGTAGTTTGGTGCGACATCAGGCTAAAGGCTTTGCAAAACTACAACTCTCAGAACCCTATGAGCCATGGCAGTTAAAGCAGTGCCAAATTGTGTTCGTTATAGAATCATAGAATCCTAGAATCAAAGAGTTGGAAGAGACCTCGTGGGCCATCCAGTCCAACCTCATTCTGCCAAGAAGCAGGAATATTGCATTCAAAGCACCCCTGACAGATGGCCATCCAGCCTCTGTTTAAAAGCCTCCAAAGAAGGAGTCTCCACCACACTCCGGGGCAGAGAGTTCCACTGCTGAACGGTTCTCACAGTCAGGAAGTTCTTCCTCATGTTCAGATGGATCTTCTCTCTTGTAGTTTGAAGCCATGGCTCCATTGCGTCCTAGTCTCCAAGGAAGCAGAAAACAAGCTTGCTCCCTCCTCCTCCCTGTGGCTTCCTCTCACATATTTATACATGGCTATCATATCCCCTCTCAGCCTTCTCTTCTTCAGGCTAAACATGCCCAGCTCCTTAAGCCGCTCCTCATAGGGCTTGTTCTCCAGACCCTTGATCATTTTAGTCGCTCTCGCATTTTAGTAGCACATAATTATGTGCCATAATTATGTGCTTTCCAAAGCAGAGTCGAACGCTCTCCCTTCAGTGCATTGTGTGGCTCATTTTAGCCACATTCCCATTGTATAAATGCTCCGACTTTCCGTTCTTGACCTCTCCATACATTTTGTGCCATTTGGGTAATGGCATTTATATACTCCCAGGATTATGATGGCCCTGGGAAGCCGGCATGGAAACATGCGCTCCTGTATTGTTTGCCTGGTCCTTTTATGGAGATCTACAGGAAGAACAACTCCCTCTCATTATTGGTTTCTACCCTGGAGCGTTATCCCATTAATAGGTGTGTTTTCTCCTTGACGATTAGAAGAAATAAGTGGTATTAATGTCAAAATGTTTGGCAGTGGACATAGGTGCCTTAGGCATATAGAGACTTGCCTAAGGAAGAAGCTGGGATTTTTTGTCCAATGTGGCACGTGCCATTGATATCAGCATTGCCTTTATATATGGATTCACTGAACATGGATGCTGCTGTTCATCCAGTTGTGTATTTGTTGTCACGGTACATTAATACACGGTTGCCATTCAAAACAAACATGAAGGGCAACCTTGCACTAGATTCTGGATTCTAGAGTTGGGTAATTATTGGGTCGCAGTGAATTAATTCTGAGTGGCTTCCTTTCATCATTATTTCTAACCTTGAACCAGTGCTTTTTCAGTATTTAAGTCAGTTTTTCTCCACCTTCCTAATGCCGTGACCCCTTAATACAGTTCTTCATGTTGTGGTGACCTCCAACCATAACATTATTTTTGTTGCTACTTCACAACTGTAATTTTGATACTGTTATGAATCGACATGTAAATATTTGATAGGCTAGATGTATTTTCATTCAGTGGACCAGATTTGGCACAAATACCCAATACGCCCTAATTTGAACACTGGTGGTGTTGGGTGAGGTTGATTTTGTCATTTGGGAGTTGTAGTTTCTGGGATTTATAGTTCACCTACAATCAAAGAGCATTCCGAACTCCATCAACAATGGAATTGAACCTAACTTGGCACACAGAATTCCCATGACCAACAGAAAATACTGGAAGGGTTTGGTGGGCATTAACCTTGAGTTTTGGAGTTGTAGTTCACCTCCATCCAGCGAGCACTGTGAACTCAAAAAAGGGTTTGGTGGTCAATGAACTTGAGTTTTGGAGTTGTAGTTCATCTCCATCCAGAGAGCGCTGTAGACTCCAACAGTGATGGATCTGGATCAAACTTGACACAGAAACTCAATATTCCCAAATGTGAACACTGATAGAATTTGAGGGAAATAGACCTTGACAGTTGGGAGATGCAGTTGCTGGGATTTATAGTTCACCTACAATTAAAGAGCATTCCGAACTCCACCAACAATGGAATTGAACCTAACTTGGCACACAGAACTCCCATGACCAACAGAAAATACTGGAAGGGTTTGGTGGGCATTTACCTTGAGTTTTGGAGTTGTAGTTCTCCTCCATCCAGAGAGCGCTGTAGACTCCAACAATGATGGATCTCGACCAAGCATGGATACTCAGTATGCCCAAATGTGAACACTGGTAGAATTTGGAGGAAGTAGACCTTGACATTTGGGAGTTGCAGTTGCTGGGATTTATAGTTCACCTTCAATCAAAGAGCATTCTGAACCACACCAACGATAGAATTGGACCAAACTTCCCACACAGAAATCCCATGACCAACAGTAAATACTGTGTTTTCTGATCATCTTTAGCAAACCCTCTGACACACACCCCCATGACCCCCCAGGGGTCCAGACCCCTAGGTTGAGAACTGCTGGTTTAAGTGGTCATTTTAATGGTTAATCCATTCTAGTTTAAAGTCCAAGGTTTAAAAGAATTACACTATGTAACATTATTTTTGTTCCTGGGTTATAAATGCCATTTCCTAATTGATTCTACCATAAAAAATATGAAAATAAATTAAACTGCAAAAACTTGGTTCTTGTGGGACATCCTGCAATAGCACATTTTGCTCTAGTTTTTCAATGACTATCTCATTGAGTCTCAACCAAGTCAACATAGTTTGTGGCACAAAAAGGAAGTTTCTGGAGTAGAATAACTGACTACAAATACAACAGGAAATAACACTTTCAAACCAAGACTAGAAAATTTTCTAAATTTTCTTACAGAGTGTTATCCAAGGTGCTGAATCTCCTAAATAGATCCAGCCACTAGAAAAGCTCTGACTAAAATCTGGAATGGATTCCAACCTGTGAGCAAGAAGCCCATGTAGAGACAGAATGTTTTCTGCTGCGTTTTCCCAAGTATATCTGTAGATCTAATGTAAAACTGTAGGTATGTATTCAGATCATTGTGAAGTGCTTCTGGTACATTTACCTCTGAAATGTACAAATACGGAGATGGGTGACTCCTGGCATGAAGGCAGTACATTTGAAAATGCGTAATACTCAAGATGGAGCAAATGTATTTTCAGCTGACCCAGAGACAAGGACACAATAGAGCAACCCGAATATTAGGGAGATGGTTGGAGTTGATGGCCTCTGGAATTCACTGATACTTGAGACACCAGTGGAATCTCCTTCTCTAGAAGTTTTGAAATAGAGGCTGGATGTCTGTCTGTCAGGAGGGCTTTGATTGTGTCTTCCTGCAAAGAGGTTAGACTGGATGGCCCTCGAGGTCCCTTCTAACTCTTCAGTTCTCTGTATTCATAGATGCAATTTTGTTGTGGATGGTCCTGGGGACAGTTAATTCTGCATTGAAGATGCATCCCAAATTTATAGCTGCTTCTCCACATTGAGTCACCACATCTTAAAAACTGTTCAGAGGTCAACGTATTGTCGAAGGCTTTCATGGCCGGAATCACTGGGTTGTTGTAGGTTTTTCAGGCTATAGGGCCATGTTCTAGAGGCATTCTCTCCTGACGTTTCACCTGCATCTAAATACACAAGCATCCTTGTGTATTTCATTGGCTTCTCTGTGTAGTCCGACATGGTGGTTGTGAGAGTGGTCCAGCATTTCTGTGTTCTCAGATAATATGCTGTGTTCAGGTTGGTTCATCAGGTGCTCTGCTATGGAACATGAAAGGCACTGCAGACTACTTCAACCACAGAAGTCAGCCATAGCAGAACACCTGATAAACCAACAGCAAAACAACAGAAACAATCAGGGACAGCTAATCACCTCCCAACAAAAGATTGTCCCAGGCACTGTGAGGCCATCAAATGCTAATTAAGGTGGTCAGTTGAAACATTCACACCTAGCTCTAGCAGACAAGAGTCCTTTGTCCCACCCTGGTCATTCCACAGATATTGTTGTTGTTCATTTGTTCAGTCGTCTCCGACTCTTTGTGACCTCATGGACCAGTCCACGCCAGAGCTCCCTGTCGGCCGTCACCACCCCCAGCTCCTTCAGGGTCAGTCCAGTCACTTCAAGGATGCCATCCATCCATCTTGCCCTTGGTCGGCCCCTCTTCCTTTTGCCTTCCACTTTCCCCAGCATCATTCCCTTCTCTAGGTTTTGCTGTCTCCTCATGATGTGGCCAAAGGACTTCCACTTTGTCTCTAGTCTCCTTCCCTCCAATGAGCAGTCGGGCTTTCTTTCCTGGAGGATGGACTGGCTGGATCTTCTCGCAGTCCAAGGCATCCTCAGAACTTTCCTCCAGCACCACAGCTCAAAAGCATCTCTCTTTCTTCGCTCAGCCTTCCCTCAGGTCCATCTCTCACATCCATAGGTGACTACAGGGAAGACCATGGCTTTGACTAGGCAATGGATCTTGGTTGCCAGTCTGATGTCTCTACTCTTCACTGTTTTATCGAGACTGGACATTGCTCTCCTCCCAAGAAGGAAGCGTCTTCTGATTTCCTGGCCACAGTCTGCATCTGCAGTCATCTTTGCACCTAGAAATACAAAGTCTGTCACGGCTTTGTTTTCTCCCTCTATTTCCCAGTTGTCAATCATTCTTGTTGCCATGATCTTGGTTTTTTTATGTTTAGCTGCAACCCGGCTTTTGCGCTTTCTTCTTTCACCTTGATTAGAAGGCTCCTCAGCTCCTCCTTGCTTTCGGCCATCAGAGTGGTGTCATCTGCATATCTGAGGTTGTTAATGTTTCTTCCAGCAATTTTTACCCCAGCTTTGCATTCATCAAGCCCCGCACATCGCATGATCCACAGATATATAAACCCTTTTTCCTACTTCCAACAGACCTCACTACCTCTGAGGATGCTTGCCATAGATGCAGGCGAAACGTCAGGAGAGAATGCCTCTAGAACATGGCCCTATAGCCCAAAAAATCCTACAACAACCCAGTGATTCCGGCCATGAAAGCCTTCGACAATACATTGTGTTACATAGCATTATTATCTGGAAACAGAAGGCTGCCTTGCAGGGTGCTGCACATGCCTCTGATGATATACGACTTCAGCCTCGATTATACAACTGGTTCTTACATAAACATGGCAGGTGGGGTTGCTTCCGAAAGCTTTGTTGGCACAGTGCTGGTGTTATCTCCTTGCCTGTCAACTGATCCTCCAAAGGACACAATTAGGCACAGTATCTTTGGACGGCCAAGCTGAGAAAATCCCTTTGTGCAAACACTCTGGCCGCCCTTTCCTCCTCCCTTGTGTAAATACTTCCACCAAGTAGGGAGGCTCTTCTTGGGTGTGGTGCTCCTCCTCTTTTGTCCTCTGTCATTCACTGTGACTAATTGCACACACGGGAAAGGAAACAGGATGAAACAACATCAACGAGGCAAAGACCAAGACCTTGCTTTGGTCCAAGGATGCAGAGGGGTCCAAAGCCAGATGCAAGGGATTCGAGACCCCAAACAATTCCAGAAACAACAACAACAAGAACCCCACTTTCTTATCTACAATGAGATTCAAAACAGCCCCTTTATGTACAAAAGTAGTCTTGAAAAACTACAACTGACATAATTCCATAGCACTGGGCCATGGCAGTGAAAGTGGTGTCAATCTGCATTCATTCTGCAATGTAGATGCACCCAACACTTCTGTGTCAGAATCCATTTTGTACTCTATACATTCAGGAAGACTTAAGGGTGCATCTATAATGTACAGATAATACAGGTTGACACCACTTTAACTGCTTTGGAGTCAAGGTCCATAGCTTAATCTGCTGGGACTTGCCAAACTACAACTCCCAGCATGGAACCATGGCAATAAAAGTAGTGTCAAGCTGCATTCATTCTACAGCAGGGTTCCCCAAACTACGGCCCGCGGGCCACTTCCGGCCCGCCAAGGGCACTTACCTGGCCCGCGGAGGAGGAGCGCCCCCCCCATACAGTGCCCCTCCCTTGGCTGGCCCGATGGGCAGCATGAGCCAGCCAAGGGCAGCTTCTCCGCGTGTCCTATTCGCTTGTAAAGCACCTCGTGAGGTGCTTTACGCACAAGTAGGCCGTGCGGGTCTGCTCCTCCCTTGGCAGGCTCACGCTATCCATCGGGCCCGATGGGCAGCGTGAGCCAGCCAAGGGAGTCTGCCCCGGTGCTCCATGCAGTCATGCCGGCCACATGACTTTGGAGGTGTCTGCGGACAACGCCGGCTGTTCGACTTAGAAATGCAGATGAGCCCCACACCCCAGAGTCAGACATGACTGGATTTCATGTCAGAGGAAAACCTTTAACTAGGAAAATTGTGGAAGATCCAGGGTGGAAGAAAGAACTCTTGCCTGTTGGAGGTAGGTATGAATGTTTCAATTGGCCACCTTGATTACCATTTCATAGCCTGACAGTTTTTAGGGAGAATCCTTTGTTGAGAGGTGATTAGCTGGCCCTGATTGTTTCTTTTCTGGAGTTCCCCTGTGTTTGAGTGTTGTTCTTTATTTACAGTTATAATTTTAGTGTTTTTTTTTTTAATACTGGTAGCCAGATTTTGTTCAGACTAGAAATAGGAAGATTTCCCATTCTCTGCTCCTGGAATTACTGCCTAAAGAGGGCTAGAAAGAACCCCCCTCCCTCTCAGGGCCCTTCCACACAGCAAAATAAGATATGTGCAATGTGCAGAGGGATTTTTAATTGATATATATATTTTTAAAAAACTATAGTCCGGCCCTCCAACGGTCTGAGGGACAGTGAACTGGCTCCCGGTTTAAAAAGTTTGAGGACCCCTGTTCTACAGTGTAGACACAGCTATAGTTTATAGGATACAGGATATTGCTTTCTGTGAAACCCCTTCTACATTGCCATATGAAATCCACATGATCTGCTTCGAACTGGATTATATGGCAGTATAGACTCATATAATCTCATTCAAAACAGATAATGCAGATTATCTGGATTACATGGCAGTGTGGAAAGGGCCTGGCCTAGAATTGGATCTGACTAATCCCAAGCCAGGCAATTGGACTCTTTCACTTATTTGTTTATATATTTTAATTTAATTTTAAATATACATATATTAGTATATATAAATGCTGCCCTTCAATCATATTCCCAGGACAGTTTTCAAAATGCATTACAACATTTAAGGGTAAAATACAAAAGGAAAGAGAGAGAGAGATTCATTTAAATTAACCTTCAAATTAGTAAAGTATGAACATGAATAAAGTGGAAGGATTTGAACTGGGAAGATTTGGTAAAAGCTTGAGGAAATAAGGCATGAGCTTGTAGCTGAAATGCAAGCTTTGGGTGCATCCACAGTGTAGAATTAATGCAGTTTGACACCACTTTCCATGCCATCACTCAATGCTAGGTCACCCTGGGAGTTGAAGTTTTGCAAAGTTTTCTGCCTTCTCTGCCAAAGACAAGGCTGGAAATCCCAGGATTCCATAGCATTGAACCCTGATAATTGAAGTGTTGTCAAACTGCATTAGTTCTACAATGTAGATGCATGTTTGTCATGAATCAATGGACCCAAATAAATGAGTTTTCAGCTAAACTTTAGGAAGAATTTCTTTATTGTTGTGGAACACGGATTGCCTTTGAAGCTGGTGGAGTTTGGATAGATGTGTTTCATTCCCAGCCTGCTCTATCACTGCACCCTGAGACACGCTGAGACCTGAACCCATAGCTTCTAGGTCCAAACCCCACCATTATGTCAGTGTGTATTTCATGTATGATGTATGTTTAAATGCAATTTTATGTGACAGGATTGTGATTGTAATAGACTGTAATAGAATTGTATTGCCAGGATGTATGTTTACACAAAAAAGCTGTGAGAATATGACCCTGAGTTTCCTGCTGTGTGAAGAATTAGGGAGTGTCAGAGAGAACTCCTTTCCAGCTGCAGTTTGTCTTTAGTGCCTATCTCTTTCGCTTTGTCTTCTTCGCATCTGCTCACTGATGGTGTGTGTTGGATTTATGAACTGCTCAAGAAAAGCTGAAACCTGCTTTCTACCAGTGACTCCAGAGTCCATTATTCAGTGCTTCCGCAATTCTTCTGCTAGCCCTAACACATTATGCATTGAAAGAAAAGACACCAAATAAGCTTTTTGTTCTTCCAGGATATGGAAGGTTCCTTTTTCAGATTTCTACTCCCAGAATCCCCAGTCAATATGGTAACTGGCCTTTTCTTGGCAGCATCGTTTCCAAAGATTAAGCTTTCTTTGTTTGTCATGAGGTGGAGTCGTGGTCTTTTAGGACAAAGTTAGCCCAGGATAAAGAAGACTTAAGGGGAATGTGACCTCCTGGCATTTGGAGGTCTGGCATCGGGGAAAGGAAGGACAATCTCCATTGGAGGGGAAACAAGAGGTGCATTGTGAAAGCATTGAAAAAAAGGGTCCATATGATGCAATCCTTTTGGATGTTGATGTCCAGAGCGAGGCATCTCAAAGGCCATCGTGATCTGCAGGGCTGGTCTTCAAGGTTGCTCCTGGCAAGGCTTTATCCTAAAGAAAACAGAATTAGAAATGGAGGGGAAGGAAGAACGTCTTCACAGTCCTTGCACATCAGGAGGAAGATCACGGAGTGCTCAAATTATGAGGAATGGGAGAAGGAGGAGGACAGAGGGGAGAAGATAGTGTTATTTTATACTTTGGGAGCGGTTGGTGGAGAGGGGAGAGTGGAGGAACTATGCTTTCATTGGGTACATGAATACTTTAGAATTAATGCATTGCAACTGCCATTGACAGACAAAGGATAATGACGACTAGAACTGGATAGGATTATGACAATGCGGAATGAACTTACGGATTTTGAGCTTGGCGAACGTTGATCACTAGATTAGTTTTTATTAGTTGTATTGTATAACTGGATTGTTTTAATTATTTTATAATTGTTGCTGCTATGTATTTTATCTTACTATGTGTATTGCTGGCATCGAATTGTGCCTTTTGTAAGCCGCCCTGAGTTCCCCTTCGAGGGTTGAGAAGGGTGGGGTAGAAATGCTCAAAATAAATAAATAAATAAATAGCTCCATGTTGTGCTATCCTGGGAGTTGTCGTTTGTTGAGGCAAAGAAGGCTAAAGCACTGGGACTGTGGTGCAGCTGGCTGGGAGTCAGCTGCATTAAAATCACTACTGACCAAAATGTCATGAGTTCAAAGCCAGCCCGGGTGGGAGTGAGCTTCTGACCATTGTGTAGCTTGCTGTCGAACTTTGCGGCCCAAAACACAGTTGCTTCTGTCAAGCAGGAAATTTAGGTGCCGCTTATGCGGGGAGGCTAATTTAACTAATTTATGACACCATAAAATCTCCAGCAAGCAAGCAAAAGAATGAGGAAGTACTCCATCAGTATCACAAATGGACGGTAAAGCAACAGCTCCCCTGGTGGCCAGAATACCCTCATGAAGCTGGAATGTTAAATAGCCTCTGACTGTCTATGCTGTGTGTCTATGGCATTGAATGTCTGCCATGTATATGTACATTGTAATCCGCCCTGAGTCCCTCTGGGGTGAGAAAGGCGGAATATTAATACTGTAAATAAATAAATAAATAAATAAAGGCCATGCAAAACTACAACTCCTGGTATAGTGTTAAGCCCATTCTGCAGAGCAAATGCACCCAATGGTTTCAAGCGGGATGCTTTGGAAACATCTCAGTTTTACATCCAGTCAACAACTAGGCCTGATCCTACTTAGTTTTCCAAAACTACATATGCTCAATCCATCTCAGTTTGGGAGAAACTGACTCAATTAATCCTAAGTCATTCACTTTCCAGCTACTATTAAAATGCCATAGTTTCTGCCCTTCTCTTCCTACTTTGTCGTAAGCTTATTGCTACAAAATGAGTTTGAGGGGCAAAAAGTAGCCTGCATTCAGTTATTCTCAGTGTTAGGAGTCTTTTAGTTGTATTTTCACTCTATTATTTACAATATGCTAAAAACAATTAAAAAGCTTACAACATATGCTAGCTTACCCAATTGACTTCTTGTAGAAGCCCATCATGAAGACTTCCGGCTGCCCGTTGCTGCTACAACTAGAGAGAAGCAAGTAGATAAATGGCTACTAATTTTTTAACTTTTCTCATTTTAAGTTTTCCTCTCAGACCCATTTAACTCTTCTTCATTAGGAATAGCTGATCTCGGAGTATAGTTCTCCATAAAGTTTCTACTCAAAGACAGTGATAAATAATAGGCCTGGGTAACAACGGAAAATTTGTTTTTAAAATCGATTAGTTTTTTGGGGGGTTTTGCGTTTCGTTATTTAAAATAATTACAAAATTTTCCTTTAAAAAAGTTCGGTATTTACGAAATTTCGTAAATGGTAAAAAAAATTACAAAACAATAACAAAACAATAATGAATCGATTTGTTAATGGCGGCCGCGATCGCGCAATACGCTAAAAAAACTTCTGAAGCTTCCCTCTCCCTCTGTTGTTGACTGTTGGTGTGATATTATAATTTTTTTTCACTAATTAAACAAAAAACAACTATAAAACTTGCCCCAGACATGCGGAAATAATAACAAAATGACCTCAAACCAATAACAAAACGAATACATAACGAAATACGAAGCATTTACGAAATGAATTGAAAAATTTGTTTCGTTTTTAAGCTGCTCCAGAATGGTTCGTTATCACTTCGTTAACAAAAAATTAACGAATTTTTAACGAATTACGAATTAACGAAACGAAACTGCCCAGCCCTAATAAATAATTCCTGCTATTTCTTTCCTGCAGAGAGAATGCGTTCAAAAATCACATACCTTTAGAAGGCTATTTCCAATTCAGGATTTATTTTGTGCAAAATTTTCAGATTTTGCACAGAAAATAGAATTTCTGTCCAGGGAGCAGCATTTTCTGCATAGTAAGTATGTCAATACCGAAATATAGAATGTGTGTTCAGAAAATGTTATGTTCTCGGCAGAAAATGACACTTTTTTTTTTGTAATTCAGTTTGTTTAGATTTTTGATAATATCACTTAAGTACAACAAATTGAAAAAGTAAAATAGAAAGGACAAATGTGAAAACAGAAAACAAAACAAAATAATCAAATACAAAAATAAACCCATGTTTACTTTTTAGAAGTAACAAATAAACTCTATTCCCCCGAAATGATACTTTCTATGCAAATTAGCCATGAGCATAGAATAAAACCTCAATTAAGGTCATTTGTTTGGCAGAAACTAATATTTCAACACAGATTTTTTGGTATTTTTCTGTTGACATATTATTCACCACACAGAAAATGCTGTTTTCTATACAGGAAGTGATGTATCTCGCATAAAACAACTGCCATGTGAATTTTGTTCAAAATAAGTCCTGAACTGTGGAAATGTTCATCTGTGCAGCACTTTTCTCATCTGGCCATAAGGTTGACATGGAAGAAAAAGAAAAGGGACTTACGGTTGAGAAGCCATTGGAGGAAAGCTCCAGGAAAAGGTTTGTCCTGAAGTAAGAGAAGAAAGACAACCAGATGTGATAAAACCAGAGCAGGATATGACTTGAAGGCATGGAAATGACTTGCAAACTAGGCTTGGGTAACCACAGAAAAATTTGGTTCTAAACTCGTTTTGTTTTTAGGGGGCCCCTGCGTTTCGTTTTTTTTAATAATTCCGAAATTTTCCTTTTAAAATTTTTGAAATATACGAAATTTTGTAAAATTACGAATCGATTCGTTAATGGCGGACGCGATTGCGCAACATTCTAAAAAAACCCTCCAAATGGGACAGGGGGAACTTCTGAAGCTTCCCTCTCCCTCTGTTGTTGACTGTTGGTGTGATAAAACAAACAACAACTATAAAACTTGCACCAGACATGCGAAAATAATTATGAAATAATTACGAAATAATTACGAAATAATTACGAAATAATTACGAAATAAATTGAAAAAATTGTTTCGAATCTAATTTACTCCTCACACTATTCCTGCATGGCTCAATATTGGATCGTAAGCTAATTTAAATACGAATTAATAACGAATTATGAAATTAACGAACGAAACCGCCCAAGCCTATTGCAAACACAGAGAACAACAAAGGTGGATGGTGTTTCCATGCAGTTTGGCTTCCATTAGTTTACTTAATGTATTATAAATACACATGCACACACACACACATATTTCATAAGTTATATCAAAGAACATATAGGAAAATTACAGAAAATCCCCAGAATACAAAATTCAGGTAACCTAATATAGCATTACAGTGTACTATAAGAAAAAAAATGTATTATTTCCCTTGAAAACTGGTTGGAGTTATCCTAAATACTTCATTCTTTTAAAAATATGTTTTAATATGTTAATATTTCTCTTTTTATTATATTTTGTCTGCCATCTTTAGTCATTATCTGTGGTTTTAATTTTGAAACTCACTAGTTCTCCATACTGTTCCAATATTTCTAAAAGTGGGTTCATAGTTTCCAAAGGATCTTCTAGCACAATCATTACGTCATCAACAAAAAACCTCCGTTTTACAGATACTTTTTTATCTTCAGTCTTTCATTTTGCCTTATCTCTCCCAAATGTATTTCCAAACTCTAAATAAAAGGAATGGAAAAAGTGGACACCCTTGTTGCAGATCTTTCTAAATTTTACAAATGTCCATCAATTCCCCAGTTTCCTAAGATTTTAGCATATTGTTTGTCATAAATTAATTTTATCCTAGTAATTAAAGTTTGACTTAAATCTGTCTTTCCTATTACTTCCAATGTGCATTATCAAATGCCTTTTCGGCATCTAGAAATATTCATAATGTTTGTGGATCATTATGTCTTTCTAGGTATTCCATTAAATCAATTGACCAAATTTATTTATTTATTTATTTATTTATTTATTTATTTATTTACTTCATTTATATACCGCTTTTCTCAGCCCTTAGGTGACTCAAAGCAGTTAACAACAGCAAAAATCCAATGCTAAACATCATAAGAACAATTAAGGGACAGTTAAAACAGTAGCATAATAAACAATTAAGCATCAATATAACAAATCATTAGCGTCTCATCAGTAGAATCAAAATCCAATCTTATCATCCGTTATTCCGTGTTTCTATATTCATTACACTGCCTAATCAAATGCCTGCTCGAACAACCAGGTCTTCACTTTCCTCCGAAATGCCATCTTTTCTGTTTCTGCAAACATTAAATTCTAACTTAAATTTTCAAATGCCTTTTCAGCATCTAGAAATATCAGAGCTGCTTGCTTCTTGTGTATTTCTTTCTAGCTCTTCCATTATAAATTCTTCAAAATCCATCTTTTCTATTACTTCCAATGTACACTATAAAATGCTTTCTCGGTGTCTAAAAATATCAGGGCTGTTTCCTTCTCATTATGTCTTTCAATGTATTCAATTCCATTGCATCCATCAACCAAAATCTATCTTTGCTATTACTACAAACATGAGCTTCCAAGTACATTATCAAATGCCTTTTCAGAATATAGATATATGAGAAATGCATCTTCTCATTATGTCTTTCTAGGCATCGCATGATATTCATCAATCAAAGTTCATATTTTCTATTACTTCTAATATACATCATCCAATGCCTTTACAGTATCTAGAAATATCAGGACCACTTGCTTCTCATGTATGACTTTCTAGTTATTTGATTGTATCAATCACACATCTCACATTGTTTCTCAATTGTCTTTTCAGTATATGCCCAAGTCATATACCAAGCACTGCAGCAATAACCAAGTGAAAGGAAATGTGGACCTACCTTAAAGTCAAGCTCTGTAAACTGCCCTGTGGAAAGTGGCACACTGGAAAGAGCTGAGATAATTTGGCCCGGGAGACCAAGGAAGATTTCTGAACACAGAACAAAATGTGGGTGGGATATCATTTATTATTTATTTACAGCTTTTATATTCCGCCCTTCTCACCCCGCAGGGGACTCAGCGGGATTACAGTGTACTCATATATGGCAAACATTCAATGCCAATTTTGACATACAACATATACAGACATAGACAGAGGCTATTTAACTTTTTTCTGGCCACCAGGGGGGCTGTCGCTTTCATCGTCCATCTGCGACACTGATGAAGCACTTCCCCATTCCCCACATGCTTTTTTTATGGCCTCATAAATCAGTTAATTTAGCCTCCCCACACTTTAAGGTGGTACCTTATTTTCCTACTTGACAGATGCAACTGTGTTTTGGGTTGCAAAGGTTGACAACGGGCTACACAATTGGTTGGCCCAATTCAAGGTGCAGGTGCTTACCTACAAAGCCCTAAATGGTTTGGGACCCATCTACATGCGTGACCGCATTTCTGTATATGAACCCACACGATCTCTTCGTTCATCTGGAGAGGCCCTGCTCACGATCCCACCTGCATCGCAAGCGCAATTGGTGGGGATGAGGGACAGGGCCTTTTCGGTGGTGGCCCATGACTTTGGAACTCCCTCCCCAAGGACATCAGGCAGGTCCCAACGTTGGCAGTTTTTAGAAGGAGCTTGAAGACGTGGATGTTCCAATGTGCCTTCCCAGAATAAGGACTCCCAAGCAATTTGTCCCAAATGCACTTTACGAGAGAGTTAGTACTGTCTGCATGCCCACCTATCTTTAAAATATCCAACCTATTTCCCTGGACATGCCCTGCATTTTAAAATCTTAATTCTTACATTTGGCCCTGCCACAGGTTTTTAACTGTGTCGTGTCATTATTGTATTGTTTTGCTTTTGTTATGAGTTATTTATTGTTGTATTGTTGTTGTTATGTTTTATGATGTATTTGGGCTCGGCCTCTTGTAAGCTGCACCGAGTCCTGTGGAAGATGGTAAAAAGGTAAAGGTAAAGTTAGTCCCCTGACATTAAGTCCAGTCATGTCTGACTCTGGGGTGTGGTGCTCATCTCCATTTCTAAGCCGAAGAGCCAGCGTTGTCCGTAGACACCTCCAAGGTCATGTGGTCGGCATGACTGCATGGAGCGCTGTTACCTTCCCGCCGGAGCGGTACCTATTGATCTACTCACATTTGCATGTTTTCGAACTGCTAGGTTGGCAGAAGCTAGGGCTGACAGCGGAAGCTCACGCTGCTCCCCGGAATCGAACCTGCGACCTTTCGATCAACAAGCTCAGCAGCTCAGTGCTTTAACCCACTGTGCCACCGGGAGATGGTAGCAGGGTATAAATAAAGGTTTATTTTATTATTATTATTATTATTATTATTATTATTATTATTATTATTAACCAGCTAGAAATGTTACTTAGATAGAAAAGTATTTTCATTACATGAGAGACTTCTAATTTCAGTGATTCCATCATCACCATCATCACCATCTTTAATTATATATCCCGCTTTTCTCCCTGGACTTAGATTGAAAGTATCTCACATCATCAAAAACTGTACAATTTTAACTACAAAATATAAATATTACAATAGAATGAAAACATTGTGAAAACAAGTAAAAAATGGTTACAAATGATCCTATGATTCTAACGTTTATCTTCTTTTAATGAGGTCTCCAAGAACTAAGCTCAAGCTCCCCATTCTGTTCCTCCACATGGCCTTCCAATTTTGTAGAGAGATATTAGGGAAAGACATTCCTCTTGAAATATCAATGGGTAGATGAATTTGCCCCCATGACTTTTAGCCTGAACATTAAAGGAGGTCTCCTAGGTGCGGAACAATAACAACCACAACCCAAAATTTGTTCAGTATCTTGAACGGTTCCTTGGAGGTTCAAACTGAAAGTTTCGGACCTCTCTGACAGCTCAAATTAAACAGAACGGGACATTTTTCTCCCCAATACAGTCAAGAAGATTTGTGCTCCTTGTCCAACAACCTGCCAAAGCAAACTATATGATTCCATAGAACCGAGCCAGTGATTCTACAGTGTAGATGCATCCACAGACATGCAACACTTACCATTGAGGAGATGGAGTACCAAGTTGATGATAGTGAACCAGATTTGAAACAGAGGGCACACCTGCAAGGAAGAACAGCATGACCAACAGAGACTAGGGATGCAAAATCTTAGAAGTGTTGTTCTTGCTGCCAATAGTTTCACTTTTTTCTCATCTCTGGCCATTTATAACCCAAGAGACCACTCACCAGGGTAGGAAGGAGGGTATGGAGTACGGTGTTAATTAAACCATTCACCAGTATGCCTATGAGGCTGTGGAGAAAAAGCACAAAAGAACCTCAGTGGAAGTTCCTGCATGGATTCCTCAATTCCAAAATGCTTCTTTTGTTTCCACCACCAGATTTCAGGGCGTTTGTATCTTTGAGAATCTTGATAATGTATGGATTCCCACATCTCTCAAATGTTGTTATACTTAACTAGAAAATTTGGTTTTGGTTTGAGAAGAGGTCTAGGGGAATGACACCGTGAGTTACAGCACTGGGTGACATCAACACTAGGGAAGCCATTGACTAAGGTCATGTCTGTCAGGTTGAAAATGCTGTATTAGATAGGAAAGCATTGGATGTACCTCCAGTGCAGAAAAATACAGTTCTTACAGACATGTGTTCACAGTCCACTGAAAGGGTTTAAAAAGTAGAGATGTGACTGGGCCATTTCCTGTGATCCCTGGAGGGAAGAATGGAAGTGTATTGTCGAAGGCTTTCATGGCTGGAATCACTAGGTTCTTGTGGGTTTTTTCGGGCTATAGGGCCATGTTCTAGAGGCATTTCTTCTGACGTTTCGCCTGCATCTATGGCAAGCATCCTCAGAGGTAGTGAGGTATCACTACCTCTGAGGATGCTAGCCATAGATGCAGGTGAAACGTCAGGAGAAATGCCTCTAGAACATGGCCCTATAGCCCGAAAAAACCCACAAGAACCTAGAATGGAAGTGGCTTATATGTGAACTTCCTCTTTGCCATGTGCTTGCTCTCTGCCATCTTAGATAGCTTGCCATGATCTCTCCTCATCTGTAATCTATCGCCGTCTTCATGTGTCTTGCTATGTTTGTGAGTATCTCAATATACTAATAGAAGACCTGTAAATAATAGACCTATTTGTTTAGCCATTGTTTGAGGTAATATGGAAACCATTTATTAGCAAAGGTGAGTTAAGGGCAGAGAGCTCCAGGCACTTACTAGAAGTCCCCACGAGTTGTAGGTATGTTGTTTACCATTAGTTAAGACAAGACCTAAACTATGCTGAGCCATGTTGGATATCAGCCGATGACAGTTGACCCAAATGGGGGATTCTGGGAGCTAGAATACCAAACAGTACTATTTTGAAGTTCTGCTGCCACGAAGTAACATAAAAGGTGGGTTCACTGAACTTCATGAAGGACAGGGAATGTTTTGGAGAACCCGTCTGCCTCAACTGATAGGATTCATCCTCTTTTTCAGTCACTCACCCCTTGGGCAGGTTGATGGAGAAACCTCCAACAAGATCCTTACAGTTTTTGAGCTCCAGCTTGAGGTCTCCAGGCTTGTTTTGGGTGAATGCGAGGTGAGCAGTGACGTTCATCTCCGCAGAAGATCCACTCATAAAACGGAGTAACCTGAGAATCAAAGAAAAGTAGCAGAAGGTTCAGCCACTCCTGCCTTCATTTTTTTAAAAAAAATCATTCCATCATGTGTTACATTTATAGTCCTTAGATACCATCTTCACTTCTGAATTACAGTGTTTGAGACCACTTTAGCTGCCATGTCTCCCTCTCATAGAATCCTGGAATTTGTAGTTTGGTGAGGCACTGGAGCTCTCTGATATATAAGGGGGACTATCTCACAGACTTATAGATACCAGGATCCTGTAGCATTGAGCTGTAGCTGATAATTTGGTGTCAAACTGCTATAATTCTGCAGTGTAGATACAGTCTGGGAGACTAATTGGCTGAAGTTCACCTAGTGAGTCTTCAAGGCTCACTGGAAACTTGAATCCATATCTCCTAACTCTGAATTTAATATTGTAACTAATACAGGTCATAGGCTCATAGAGGTTGAAGGCCACCTGGTCCAACCCAGAAAGGAACCCACAACTGCATCACACCTGAAAGAGGACCATCCTTTCTTTGTGCAAAGAACTCGTAAACCGGATCGGGGTATAGGGTGGCAACCTGTGCTGGACGGGGTTACACTCCCCCTGAAGCCACAGGTCCACAGTTTGGGGGTCCTCTTGGATTCATCGCTTACGCTTGAGGCTCAGGCGTCGGCGGTGTCCAGGAGGGCTTTTGCACAATTGAGACTTGTGTGCCAGCTGCGACTGTACCTCGCAAAGGCTGATCTGGCCGGGGTGGTCCATGCCTTGGTCACCTCTAGATTGGATTACTGTAATGCGCTCTATGTGGGGCTGCCCTTGAAAACGACTTGGAAATTTCAACTGGTTCAATGGGCGGCGGCCAGGATGTTAACTGGCGCTCCTTACAGAGAGAGGTTAACCCTCCTGTTTAAGGAGCTCCATTGGCTGCCGTTTACCTACCGAAACCAATTCAAGGTGCAGGTGCTTACCTACAAAGCCCTAAATGGTTTGGGACCTGCCTACCTGCGTGACCGCATCTCCGTGTATGAACCCACACGATCCCTTTGTTCATCCGGAGAGGACCTGCTTACGATCCCACCTGCGTCACAGGCACGTTTGGTGGGGACGAGGGACAGGGCCTTCTCTGTGGTTGTCCCCCGGCTCTGGAACACCCTCCCAAAAGACATTAGACTAGCACCCACGTTGGCAGTCTTTAGGAAGAATCTGAAGACCTGGCTATTCCGATGTGCCTTTCCGGAATAGGATAATCTCCAACACCACGTCCCAGAAGCACTTTATTAGAGTTTAAGACACTCTGCACATTGCACTTGCCCAGAAATCCAACATACCACCTGCCACACCCAGCACTTTTTAACCTGTACACATCACTGGCCCGGCCCTGGTTTTTATTGCGTAATTGTTGTGTTGTTTTCTAATTGCTTATGTTTTAATTTGCTTTAAATTGTACTGTTATTGTTTTGCTGTTGTTTGTTGAGGCCTTGGCCTTTGTAAGCTGCATCGAGTCCTGCAGGAGATGCTAGCGGGGTACAAATAAAGTTTAATAATAATAATAATTAATAATAATAATAACTCCAAGAAGACTGAATCTACTATTCTCCATGACACTCAATTTCACTGACAAACAGCTCCTGTGGCCCAGAAATTCTTCCCAGTATTTCACAAGATCTCCAGCCTTCTCTGCCAAAGAGTTCTGGAACTTTCCCAAACCACAATTCTCAAGATTCCATCACATTGAGCTAAAGAAGTTAAACTTATTTCATCCTAGATGCATCCTCAACCATGTTATTTGGAACCCTTCTAGCTAGAGATACTTGGAGCTAAACCAGGGTTTGGATCAATGGGAGATCAGTAGTGTGCCTCTGGAGTAAGGAACCCCCCCCCCCCCCACACCCTGTTTTCACACTAATCTTAGAGCCAGTAGAATAGGAAGGAAATCTTGAAGATGACTCACCCAGGTAAATTTAGAGTGCATTTTGTTTGGAAGTTGAGAACCATCTCCGTTCCCCGTAAGATCTTCCAAGAGCCTCGGACAATCTCAAGGTTCAATAAATTGAACCTGTGAAATTAAAAATACAGGAGAGATAAACAACAAAAACATGCAATGAAGTCTGGTGACTCTGGTGAAAGTCAGTCAATGAATCTGTCCTAGGTTTAGGTCTGAACAGTACAGGAACTATCTAAGATAGTCTTCCCTGGAGACTAGGACGCGGAACAATGGCTTCAAACTACAAGAGAGGAGATTCCATCTGAACATGAGGAAGAACTTTCTGACTGTGAGAGCCGTTCAGCAGTGGAACTCTCTGCCCTGGAGTGTGGTGGAGGCTCCTTCTTTGGAAGCTTTGAAACAGAGGCTGGATGGCCATCTGTCAGGGGTGATTTGAATGCAATATTCCTGCTTCTTGGCAGAATGAGGTTGGACTGGATGGCCCATGAGGTCTCTTCCAACTCTGATTCTATGATTCTATGATTCTAAGATAACAAAGCCTTTGACAATACATAACAAATCCTATTCTCAAAATGGCTTTCACATGATTCTATGGCATGTTTAGAAGTTATCGTACAGTTGCCATGGAGAACCTTGCACATTCATTAAAGGATACCTTGCTGGGCCCTCAAACACAACTCTATGGCACTCTGGGACACAAAGAGAAGTAATTTAATGACATTAGGTCATATCCACAGTTTCATGTCACCATGGTCTAGCTCAGGGGTCCACAAACTTTTTAAACAGAGGACCAGGTCACAGTCCCTCAAACTGTTGGAGGGCCAGATGGTAATTAAAAGAAAACATGAATGAATTCCTATGCACACTGCACATATCTTATTTGTAGTGCACAAAAACCACTTAAATGCAATACAATAATTAAAATGAAGAACAATTTTAACAAATATAAACTTATTAGTATTTCAATGGGAAGTGTGGACCTGCTTTTGACTGATGAGATAGGATTGTTGTTGTTGTTGTTGTGTGCTTTCAAGTCGTTTCAGACTTAGGTTGACCCTGAGCGAGGGCCGGGTAAATGATCTTGGAGGGCCGTATCCAGCCCTCGGGCCTTAGTTTGAGGACCCCTGGTCTAGCTGGAAACAGATCCTCCACTGGTAACAGAGCCATTATTTCATTGCAACATTTCTTTGCAGACTCCCATTGAAAAATCTAGAATGGGAATATAAAAGTTGCCAAAATCAAATTTAGTAGGCCCAGAACTGTCTTGAAGAGCGAGCCAAGTCTCCCTCTGGTGTCAAAATGGCATCAGAATAGGTGCCAATTGAGGCTCTTTGGGGAAAGCATGGGTGCCAAGGGCTTCACTCAATAGTCACCTTTGAGGACCTTTAGGTTCAGGTGAGCACAGGTACCCTTTAGTGGTAAGAGGAAGGGTGGAGGGTAAAATTAATTTACAGAAGACACGGGAAGAGTGAGACCATGCTTGCCCCCAAGAAAGTTTCCAAAACAAGTAGCCTATGGGAGAAATGGAGGAACCCTACATAGCCCCATAATGAAAGTTCGAGATGTTTGCAGGTATTCTTTGTCATGCAGCCAAGTAAGTAGCAACATCTATCGAAATTCCCTCTTCCTCACAACCATTAAAGGAACAGGTGATGTCACCCGTTCTCACTCTGGTAACTCTGCAAGATAAGAAGATCAAGTGGAGCATGGTAGGAGGAGAGTGACCTTCAAAGGTCCCATGGAGGGCTAATGTGACCCACTTGTTTGGCCTCTTATCAATGGTCCCAAAATGGCCAAAAATGTGAACTGTAGGGAATATCTAAGGTATAACACAGAGCTATGAAGATTTGTGGTGATGCAGTCTTTTTTTGTCAGTTACGATACCTATCTATCTACTGCTATAGATTCCACCTTGTTTCTATCAACTCACCATTTGAATGGCTCCTTTGGTTGACCACTTCCAAGAAGACCCCCAAGTAAGTCGCCACCGAGGAGACCACCGAGAAGGCCTTTCTCCCCAAGGAGACCACCGAGAAGGCCTTTGTCCCCAAGGAGACCCCCGAGAAGGCCTTTGTCATCACCGAGGAGACCACCAAGGAGGCCCTTTTCACCACCGAGGTTCAAGAGCCCATCTTTGCCAAGTAGACCTTTATCACCAAGAAGTCCTTTTTCTCCCAGGACTCCACCAAGAAGGCCACCACCTCCTGATTCAGCTCCACCACCAAGGAGACTTCCGTTGCCAAGAAGACCTCCAAGCAGGCCACCATCTCCTCCTCCACCACCACCACCACCACCAAGGAGGCCACCTCCACCACCTCCAAGTAAACCTGTAAGCAGACCACCTTTCCCAGAATCATCACTTTTATCAGCAGAGGCACCACTTGATTCAGCAGTTCCTCCAGCTGGCTCACTAGACCCACCACCTGAAGCAAGAAGACCTGTGCCAAGGAGGCCCTTATCACCACCAATACCTGTGCCAAGGAGGCCTGTATCACTAGATCCACCACCAGAACCACCAGATCCACCACCTGAACCAAGAAGACCTGTGCCAAGGAGGCCCTTATCACCACCAATACCTGTGCCAAGGAGGCCTGCACCACTGCCAAGACCAAGGAGACCACCTGTGCCAAGCATATAATCGAGGTTAGCTGTAATTCTCTATTTGCAAGGAAAGACATGTTGGCTGAGGTCCTACATCAGTTTTGGTTATGTTGCTGTGTGCCTTCAAGTCATTCCTGACTGATGATGACCTTAAGATAAACCTATCTTAGAGTTTCCTTGGCCAGATTTATTCAGAGAGGAGTTTCCATTTTCTTCCTCTGAGACAAAGATGGTCCGGCTTGCTCTCTCAGGTAAGGGAACTTTTCAACTTGCTTAAAAGAAGCAGCAGTTAGACCACTGCTGAAAAGGCCCTCCTTTGATCCCTTGAACCTTCATAATTATTACAGACCAGTCTCCAAGGTGATTGAGAAGACAGTTGTCTTCCAACTCAAAGCAGTCTTGGATGACACACACTTCCTTGACCCATTTCAAACTGGCTTCAGAGCAGGATATGGGGTTGAGACTGCTATGGAGCCCAAAAATGGACATGGCTCCTATGCTTTGAATGTTTGTTCAGAAGAGGAATTTCAGTAAGTGCATAAATCCCTTTTTTGATGAAAAGGTCCAAATCCTCTTTTGTATCCAATCATTAAAGGCATAGAAACTTGTTCTATTCTCAGCAAACAAACTCTGAATCAGGTCAGAGTTTGTTCAGCCTCAAGAAATCTTCAGGACCCCCCATAAGAAGTTGTTAGATAGAAAATGCATCGTCGAAGGCTTTCATGGCTGGAATCACTGGATTGTTGCTGGGGGTTTTTTTGGGGGGGGAGGGGAGCTGTATGGCTATGTTCTAGAAGCATTCTCTCCTGACATTTCACCTGCATCAGCCCACCAGGACCCTAAGATCTTCTGGGGAGGCCTTGCTCTCTATCCCGCCTGCTTCACAGGTGCGGCTGGTGGGGATGAGAGACAGGGCCTTTTCTGTGGTGGCCCCTCGGCTCTGGAACGCCCTTCCCATGGAGGTAAGATCAGCCTCCTCGCTGATGGTATTCCGAAAAAGACTAAAAACTTGGATGTTCAAGCAGGCATTTGGTTAATTCGGTGCAATGAATGTGTTGATTACGGATTGGTAATATGGATGATGCAATTGGACCACGATTTTAGTTAGGAGATGTATTGGATTGTGATTTATGTGAAATATTGTGTATTATGTTTTTTACGGTTTTAATTGTATACTGTGTACTGTATATTCTGTTGTAAACCGCGTTGAGTCGCCAGTTAGGCTGAGAAACGGCGGTATACAAGGACAGTAAATAAATAAAATAAATAAAATCTGTGCATTTCTTTGATAGAAATGCACTGGCAGTTATTCTATTGTGTAAAATACAGTTCAAATGGACATGTGGTCACACATCTGCAGAATGATTAAGTGGGTAGTAGGGCAATACGTAAGGAACATGCTGAAAAGGCTGAGTCATGATCACGTGACATTCATGACAAAGGGTTGCATCATTCATGTTGTCCCTGGCTCATGACAGGCCAGCATGGGTATCAAAGAAGGCAGGAAATGCTTGTTCTCTCTCTTGTCATGCGTCCCTTGCCGATATCCCTTGCATTGCGTCTCTTGACTGTGTCTGTTGCCTATATCATTAGTATATTGCTGTAGATGCCAGTGACTAAGTGGGGATCATGGTATCCTGATCTGTGTGTATATATTGTGTCAAGATTAAAAGCATCCTGAGTTTGGATGAAAACTGAATCAGAGTTTTTTCTAAACAGAGAGCAGAACAAGGTCAGAGCGTGCATTTACACTCTGCTGATAGGCACTCTGCTGTATTTGTTTTTGCTTGTCTCTGAAGCATTCAGTCCAGTGCGCAGTGTTTCCAGGGAAGGCATGATTGGGAAACTATAAATCATGTACCTATCCTGCCTTGACAAAAGTGACCAACAACTAATTTCCATTTTGAAGGAAAAGGCTTCCCATTTGGAAAAGAGATTGATATGGTGTTTGGATATGATATATCAGGAGGACACTTTGATCATGAAGATAACTGCTGCTGATGAAGCATTAAGTCCCAAACATTGGTTCTCCATGTCTTTTGGACTCCAGTTCTCAGAAACCTAGAGCCTCAGAAACCTGAAAACAATATCCAGGAAACCTGGTAGTTGAAGTCCAAAACACCTAGAGCAGTGGTTCTCAACCTGTGGGTCTCCAGGTGTTTTGGTCTACAACTCCCAGAAATCCCAGTCAGTTTACCAGCTGTTAGGATTTCTGGAAGTTGAAGGCCAAAACATCTGGGGACCCACAGATTGAGATCCACTGACCTAGAGGATCCAAGTTTGGGAACAACGGAAGCTTCCAAAAGCAACCGTTTGGAGGCAACCCTCCCAAAAGTCTGGAGACCTGAAAGGTGGGCAGAGGCTTTCAGATGTGTTGAGGAGATATATGGTTTTCATTCCTATATTTTAAAAGATTGGGCACTCAGTTGTCACTCTTGAGCAAACCCTGGTTGTGAACTCACCACCAAGAAGGCCTTGTGAAGGAACCAGCAAGCTCCAGATGATGACCATGTGCCACGCTTTTGCCCACAACCGGTTCCTCTGCATCCTGGTGCCTCCTGAAAGAAAGTCAAGGCAATGAGGTGCAAAACCATGAGTTTACTTTGCAGGGACCATTAGCAGAAGAACCAGTTCTTCATTCATTGATTTGCAGCTTAGTTTTGCAAGTTGCTTGCTCAGGAATAAGCATGGAGAAGAGGAGGAAGAAGAAGATGAAGTAGAAGAAAAAGAAGAAGAGGAAGAAGAGGAGGAGGAGGAAAAAGAAGAAAAGAAGCAGGAAAAGGAGAAGGGAGGGAGGAAGAAAAGTGGGAGGAATAGAGGTGGTACACGCTCTGGTCACATCCCGCCTTGACTACTGCAACGCTCTCTACGTGGGGCTGCCCTTGAAGACGGCCCGGAAGCTGCAGCTGGTTCAGCGCGCGGCAGCCATGTTACTAACTGGAGCGGGTAGCAGGGAGCACACAACGCCCTTGTTTTCCCAGCTCCACTGGCTGCCGATTTGCTACCGGACCCAATTCAAGGTGCTGGTTTTGGCCTACAAAGCCCTAAACGGTTCCGGCCCAAAATACCTTTCGGACCGCATCTTGGCCTACGAGCCCACGAGGACCTTGAGATCGTCTGGGGAGGCCCTTCTCTCGATCCTGCCTGCCTCACAGGCACGGCTGGCGGGGACGAGGGAGAGGGCCTTCTCGGTGGTGGCCCCCCGGCTGTGGAACACCCTCCCTGCAGACATCAGACAGGCGCCCTCCCTCATGTCCTTCCGAAAAAGCCTTAAGACATGGCTGTTCGAGAGGGCATTTAATTAAGTGCAACAATGTGGTAAAGAATATCGGAATGGAACAAGGAATATGAGACTGGTTATGATTCTACTAAGAGACGAAGCGGATTTTTAATGTTGTCTGTAATTGTTGTTTAGTCTATATGTTGTTGTAATTGGTTTCTTTTGTAAATTGTCTTCTATATGTATTTGTACACCGCCATGAGTCGCCCTAATGGGCTGAGAATGGCGGTTAATAAGTGCATCAAATAAATAAATAAATAAAAAAAAATAAATAAATAAGTAAGAAGAAAGAAGATGATGATAAGGAGTAGCAGTAGTAGTTAAGTTATATTATTGACAAGGGGTTTTGTCAAAGTTGGATTTTACCACCCCATCTGTCATGAATGACTTTTCAATAACTTGGAAGCATAGGTTCTTTTTATTGCATTTTCCAGTGTGAGGGTATATCAGATTACAGAAAACATTTAGACAAAGAATGACATTGGGAATACAGACATACAGATTCTGGCAACTACATTGGATTCACAATTACATTGGTTAACAAACAAACAAAGGAGAATTACATTTTTACTCAACATTCACACCACATATACACGCATTCATCCTCAGGCATTCAAGTATTACCAAAACTTCCATAACGCCAAAACTTCAAAACGCCGAAATGCCAAAACTTCTTTCCCTATGACCAATGCCAAGGACCATATCTCTGTTTTCCATACAGCAGAACCTGACTCCCTGCACAAAATCCAAGACTCCAGAAGCATTTCTTACTCTTCCCTTGAGAAAGAAGCCCAAAGTGACTAGAATAATGCTTTCCCATAGCATATCTGACACTCTGCTTAGATACACTATCTCTCTCCTTCCCATGGAGCAGAACATAGCAGGTGGAACAGACTCCTCAGTCTGCCACACTTTGAGCATTATTAGACTGAGTCTTTTATAGGAATATTCTGTTGATGAAGTCCCAAAGTTGTAAATGAATAATAGACGTCTTCCATCCTAGATCCATCTCAGTTTCCTGGCCAGATGTTGTCTCTTCTTGATTGGTGTTGACAAACACAAGGCATGTGTTGACTTCGTTCTTAACATAAGGAATGTTGCAAACATTTCCTTAATTTGAAAGAACCATTGTCACAGTTCTTATCAATTCTCATTAGCAGGTTTTGATCACAGTTCCAGCAAGCAGGTAGTTAGTCATTGCAGGCCTTAATATTATACTGGTGTTCCCAAAATTATTAACTCCAGCCACACATCCTTCCATTCTTCCATTCATACCCACACATCATTTTAAATTCATATTTATCAAATCTGCACATTGAATTTCTTGTGATACATCTTTTAACTTTTATACCAAAGATACAATGGAGAAAGCAGGATTCAAAATGGAGGAAAGAAGCATGAAAACTGGAGAAAGGACCATTTGCAACTGATGTTATGCAGATGACACCATATCACTAGCAGAAAATAGCAGAGTTGTGGAACCATTACTGGAGAACGTCAAAAGGGAAAGTGCAAAGGCAGGTTTACAGCTGAACATCAGGAAAGCAAAAAGTAATGACCACAGATGATTTACATGTATTTAAAGTAGTGGATGAGGACACTGAAATGGTTCAAGATTTTCCGTGCCTTGGCTCGAAGTGCATCTACACCAGGCATGGGCAAACTTGGGCCATTCAAATTTGCCTATGGGCCATCCAAGTTTGGGCCATCCAAGTTTGCCCATCCATTTTGGACTTCAATTCCCACAATACCTAACAGCCTATCAGCTGTTAGGAACTCTAGGGGTTGAAATCCAGTCTAAAACACCTGGAGGGCCCAAATTTGCCCATACCTGATCTACATTGTAGAATGAATGCAGTTTGAATTGCCATGACTTATGTGATGCAGACTGTGGCCAGGAAATCAGAAGACGCTTACTTCTTGGAAGGAGAGCAATGTCCAGTCTCGATCAAATAGTAAAGAGTAGAGACATCACACTGGAAACCAAGATCTATTGCCTAGTCAAAGCCATGGTATTCCCTGTAGTAACCTATGGATGTGAGAGGTGGACCTTCGGGAAGGCTGAGCGAAGGAAGATTGATGCTTTTGAGCTGTGGTGTTGGGGGAAAGTGCTGAGAGTGCCTTGGACTGCGAGAAGATCCAACCAGTCCACCCTCCAGGAAATAAAGCCCGGCTGCTCATTGGAGGGAAGGAGACTAGAGACAAAGTTGAAGTACTTTGGCCACATCATGAGGAGAGAGGAAAGCCTAGAGAAGACAATGATGCTGGGGAAAGTGGAAGGTAAAAGGAAGAGGGGCCGACCAAGGGCAAGATGGATGGATGGCATCCTTGAAGTGACTGGACTGACCTTGAAGGAGCTGGGGGTGGTGATGGCCGACAGGGAGCTCTGGTGTGGGCTGGTCCATGAGGTCACGAAGAGTCGAAGACAACTGAACGAATGAACACATGTGATGAAGTCCTGGGATCTGTAGTTTGGTGGGACGACAGCACTCTTTGTGTATACTAGGGTCCGCTGTTTAAGTGACCCCACTTAAACTGCCATATCTGAACACTATGGGAGTTGTTGTTTGGTGTGGAACCACCTCTCTTTGGAAAAGAAGGCTAAAGGTCTTGCAAAACTACAACTCCCAAGGTTCCATAGCATTGAGCTATGGAAATTGATAGGATGTCAGGCTGTAGATGCACTCCATATGGATTGATTGAGTCAATAAAAGAAGTTGATTCCTTTCACCAATTCTGCTGGGATTCAATCCTTGGTTATGGAAACATCCCCAAGAAGCTCTTGGACGTTACATGTTCATTTTCCCAATTATGTTCCCGAGAACAAATCTGAATGGAACGATTCGGGTCATAGTGGATAATTCCCTCATTGTTTAAGACAATTCTTCTTCTTTTAAAAAAAAAGAGAGAAAGAAAAACACTTTGGGGTGAAATTAAATGAGATTGTAATTTGCTTGACGGCTCCGTTGGCTCCGTCTTTGATCGGCGGGCGCCCGGGCTCGGTGCCAGGATCCAGGATTATTGAAAAGGAGAGAGAGAACGCTTGGCACTTGGACAAACTTCGATCAAGAACAATGTCAAAGGAAATCAAAGGGATTTGCTGGCATCTCTCTTTCGCAGGCGTGACTGGCATGGAAATTTACTGGCACGGCTTTCCAGATACTTTAAGCCGGGTTGATTATATATACTTTTTCCTTGCGGAGAAAAGAAACAGCCGTGAGCACCAATGAGTTTGGCTCAACTGAATGTAATTATCAGGCTTAAAAGAATTACAGTCCAATGTCTATCTCTACGATAGGATCTGCTTGACCTTTTTATCCCAGTATCAGAAAGGCAGGAGTTATTAATTTCAGACTGAGAGAACTGGAAGGGTCCCCAAGAGGCCATCCAGTCCAACCCCATTCTATTTGACCTTTTTATCCCAGTATCAGAAAGGCAGGAGTTATTAATTTCAGACTGAGAGAACTGGAAGGGTCCCCAAGAGGCCATCCAGTCCAACCCCATTCTATGAGGGTTGAATGAAAAGTAATGCCTCCACCTTCGTTCCTTGGGTTTGGATGGGAATATTTAAATAAATCAAACGCAGAAATAATCCTTAGAATGTGCTCTTTTTATAATTGTTTTTATTGATTTTTTTGAAAGTAAACTCCGATAAACTGGAGTGTGAGTAAAGTTTAAAAAGATAAAAAAAGTTACAATGAAAGTGAGGGAACAAATTATTTAAGAACTGTAGGAAAGGTAGGATAGGGTTGGAGGGAGGAGAGATAGGGAAATACAGAAAACAAAAAAAAAAAAAAAGGAAAATAAAGAAGGAAGATAAGATGGCTTCCAGGTTTTCACCGGTTGTGTTATCTATTCTTTTCCTTCCTTGCTCTTTAACTACCATTATTTACTTTTCCACATAATCACCAGACAATTGAATACGTTTCTGCCAACGATGAACAAGTTTTCTGAAGCCGTCATAGAAGAAGTCGACACTTTAGTTTACATATATATATGGTTGTTGTAGGTTTTTTCGGGCTATATGGCCACGTTCTAGAAGCATTCTCTCCTGACGTTTCACCTGCATCTATGGCAAGCATCCTCAGAGGTAGTGAGCTCTGTTGGAATTAGGATAATGGGTTTATATATATCTGGAATGACCAGGGAGAGACAAAGTACTGTTGTCTGTTGGAGCTAGGTGTGAATATTTCAACCTTGATTAGCATTTGATGGCCTGGCAGTGCCTGGGACAATCTTTTGTTGAGAGGTGATTAGATGTCCTTGATTGTTTCCTCTCTGTTGTTTTGCTATTGTAATTTTAGAGGGTTTTTTTTAATACTGGTAGCCAGATTTGGTTCATTTTCATGGTTTCCTCCTTTCTGTTGAAATTGTCCACATGCTTATGGATTTCAATGGCTTCTCTGTGTAGTCTGACATGATGTTTTTTAGAGTCAGACTACACAGAGAAGCCATCAAATGCTAATCAAGGTGGTCAGTTGAAACAGTCACACCTAGCTCCAGCAGACAAGAGTTCTTTGTCCCACCCTGGTTATTCCACAGATATATAAACCCACTTTCCTAGTTCCAACAGACCTCACTACCTCTGAGGATGCTTGCCATAGATGCAGGCAAAACGTCAGGAGAGAATGCCTCTGGAACATGGCCATATAGCCCGAGAAAACCTACAACAACCCAGTGATTCCGGCCATGAAAGCCTTCGACAATACATATATATGGTTATACATTGCTTCATAGGACAAATTATTGGGAGATTCCATCTCGGTGCAAGGTGGGGAAGTTTTTATTCAAGTGCAACATCTGTGTTTTGCTATTATTGGAAAGTGTAAAATTATTACTCTTCATTGATAGCTTTACATATTAATAATTATGTTATAATGTGAACACATTGGAACCGCCATGGTTCAAGGTTATGGAATCACAGGAGTTGTAGTTTTGCAAGGCGTTTAACCATTTTTTTCTGGTGCCTAACCAAATTGCAACTCCTAGGATTCCATAGCCTTGAGCCACAGCAGTTAGAGTGGGCTCAAATTGCATTCATTCTCTAACATGGATGCACCCCAGGATAGTATATTCCTCAGCAGAAAGAATGTAAACGGTGGACTAACAGACTCATAGAATCATAGAATCAAAGAGTTGGAAGAGACCTCATGGGCCATCCAGTCCAACCCCATTCTGCCAAGAAGCAGGAATATTGCATTCAAATCACCCCTGACAGATGGCCATCCAGCCTCTGTTTCAAAGCTTCCAAAGAAGGAGCCTCCACCACACTCCCTCCGGGGCAGAGAGTTCCACTGCTGAACGGCTCTCACAGTCAGGAAGTTCTTCCTCATGTTCAGATGGAATCTCCTCTCTTGTAGTTTGAAGCCACTGCTCCATTGCTTCCTAGTCTCTAAGGAAGCAGAAAACAAGCTTGCTCCCTCCTCCTCCCTGTGGCTTCCTCTCACATATTTATACATGGCTATCATATCCCCTCTCAGGCTTCTCTTCTTCAGGCTAAACATGCCCAGTTCCCTAAGCCGCTCCTCAGAGGGCTTGTTCTCCAGACCTTTTATCATTTTAGTCGCCCTCCTCTGGACACATTCCAGCTTGTCAATATCTCTCTTGAATTGTGGTGCCCACATTATTATTTGTGGGCACCACAAACTATTTTCCTCTTCGGGTTTTTCTTCTCTTTGCAATCCCCAATCCCTTTGGCCATGTTTTGAATTGAAGTCGCAGTTGCATTAAATTTGAGCAAGTTTCATGAAATTTAAACGTGAGGATTTCGACTGAAACAAATCTGTCCTTCGAGTGCTTCTCCGCATCTTGAACCGTTCCACCTGTACCTTCACAGAATTGCAAAGCTGTAGAATATCTGCACTGAATATCTATAGGATATTTTCCAGCTTTAGCTTCGGAAAAAGCTGCAATAACCCATGTCCATTTCATGCAAGGAAAAGCACTGAAGAATGAATGCAGCTTAAGACCACTTTAACTGTTGTGGCTCGATACTACGGAAGCCTGGGAGCTGTTGTTTGGCGAGGCACCAACACTCTTTGGCAGAGAAGACTAAATACCTGACTGTGAGAGTGGAACTCTCTGCCCCGGGGTGTGGTGGAGGGTCCTTCTTTGGAAGCTTTTAAACAGAGGCTGGATGGCCATCTGTCAGGGGTGATTTGAATGCAATATTCCTGCTTCTTGGCAGAATGGGGTTGGACTGGATGGCCCATGAGGTCTCTTCCAACTCTATGATTCTATGGTTCTATGATTCTACCTTATATAACTCCAGCGCCCATGATTGCATTGCATTGAGCCTTGGAGGTTAATGTTGTATCAAACTACATTCGTTCTACAATGCAGATGTGTCCTATGACTCTGGAGACCCGAGTTTGAATTCCAGTCAACCAAGAATCCCACTTGAATACCCTCAATGAACAAATCATACACTTTCAGTATCAGAGGACGATGAAGGCAAACCCTTCTGAAAACACCTTTGTTGTCATTGCTAATTGCCATCAAGTCAACTAAGGCAAACTTATCATGGGGTTTTCTGGGGCTGAGAGAGTGTGACCCAGTGGGTTTCTATGGCCAAGTGAGAATTTGAAACTTGGTCTGCTGAGTTCTAGTCCAAAGCTCAAACCTGCTGTTGCAGGTCGATGGTCTCCATTAAAGAATAGGCCTGGGTAACAACGGAAAAATTTGTTTCTAAAATCGATTTGTATTTGGGGATTTTTTTTGTTTCGATATTTAAAATAATTACAAAATTTTCCTTTTAAAAAGTTCAATATTTACAAAATTTCGTAAATGGTAAAAAATTAACGAATCGATTTCCGAAACAATAACGAATCGATTCGTTAATGGCGGACGCGACCGCGAAATACGCTAAAAAACCTCCAAAAACTTCTGAAGCTTCCCTCTCCCTCTGTTGTTGACTGTTGGTGTGATATTATAATTTTTTTTCACTAATTAAACCATAAAACTGGCCCAGACATGCGGAAATAATAACGAAACGACCTCAAAACAATAACGAAACGAATACAATATCGAAATACGAAGCATTTACAAAACGTTTTTGAAAATTCGTTTTTTTAAATAATTGCTCCAGAATGGTTCGTTATCGTTTTGTAATTGAAAAAATTAACGAATTATTAACGAATTACGAATTAACGAAACGAAACCGCCCAGCCCTATTAATGAAGCCACCGCTGCCCTGAATCTGCAAAGCCTGAGTAGGGTGGTTTGGTGGCAAATGGATCTGGAGATGGATCACAAGGAAGAATGGATCACGAAGAAGAACTTCCTGACTGTGAGAGCCGTTCAGCAGTGGAACTCTCTGTCCCGGAGTGTGGCGGAGGCTCCTTCTTTGGAAGCTTTTAAACGGAGGCTGGATGGCCATCTGTCAGGGGTGATTTGAATGCAATATTCGTGCTTCTTGGCAGAATGGGGTTGGACTGGATGGCCCATGAGGTCTCTTCCAACTCTTTGATTCTATGATTCTATGATCTTTCACCCCCAATTCTGAGTCCACTTGACAGCAAAAAAACAACAGCAACAAAGCCACTTTGGGACCCAACATTGTAGAAAAGGTTTGCTATCATAGAATCATAGAGTTGGAAGAGACCTCATGGGCCATCCAGTCCAACCTCCTGCCAAGAAGCAGGAATATCAAAGCACCCCTGACAGATGGCCATCTAGTCTCTGTTTAAAAACTTCCAAAGAAGGAGCCTACAGCACTATAAATGAATAGAAGTTATAGTAGTAGCTGTTCCATCCAAAAAGTGGAAACATTGGCTGTGATTTACACCAGCAGTGGTATCCAACCTTTGGTCTTCCAAATGTTTTGGACTTCAGCTCCCAGAATTTTTGACCACTGGGCAAGCTGGCCAGGACTTCTGGGAATTGGAGTTCCAAATGCTGTATAACTATATAAACCCTTGCTGCACTGCAGAGATGCAAACAAATCCAGTTGTTGATGTTCTTAGTTGCCTTCAAGCTGACTTCAATCTATAGCTTCTCCTGGAATGAGAAACCCCCAAGTCACACTGTCCTCAACAGGTCTTGCAAAGTCAGAGCAGCCATGGCTTCCTTGGTTGAGTCTCTCCATCTGGAATGAGGTCTTTCCAAGTAGGATTACCTTTCCCAAAGAGTCCTGTCTTCTTTTAAAAGATCCTTTTGTGTAGAGTTGCTCCAGGATTGGTTTGCTCCAGGATCTATTTCTTTGTTTTTGGAACAGCCCGTAGTTTTTGCAGAACACTCCATCACCAATTTGCAATAAGTTCAGATTTCTTCACTGGACTGTCTTAAGTCGGAAACAACTTGGAGGTACACAACAGTTTATAGTTGAGATCAATGAATGGGACCTCAACCCCAATTTTCTCCAAAAAAAATGTATGAATATGTGATTCTATTTCAATATCAGATTGCTGTTTCAATAAATTCACACCCAGAACTGTACAACATTTCCATCTGTCATCTGCTCAGAGTATTAAAAAGGAGTATGTGTGTGTGTGTGTGTATTTGTTGACTTGTTGAAGGTCATTTATCTTCATTTTGCTCCTTGCCCCATGCTCCAAACACACTTCGCAGCCCAAGTTCGGTGAGTCTGAGAGGAACGCTGCTTCCAGCCATCAGACCTTTGGAGCCGGTTGGAATATCAATTCAGTCCCATAGATTCAATTTAGATATTTGAAGAAAAGTGCAATTCTCTGCCCAGCTTACTCTTTCCAAGCAAAACTCTATTTGGCAGAGAGGTGGAGAAGGAGAAAGAAGAGAAATCAGGAGTCTTAGCGCTCTTACCTGAGGTGCTTTGATGTTTGCAAATAGCTCTCCGGGGCTTTCCTTATCTCCTCCTGCCGAGCTCTTATATATCTCGGCCAAGAGCCCATTTCGGGGGAAATGGAAGGGAATGAAACGATGACATTTAGAAAGATTTTTTCCCTGCCCCTCGGAAGATGAGAAAATATGATTCAGCAGCAGGATGTAGTGGTTTGAGCACAGGCAATGGCTATGACCCCATAGACCAGGGTTGAAGTCCTCATTTGCTGTAGAAACCATTGAATGATCTTGGGCAAGTCCTACTCTCTCAGTCTCAGAGGAAGGCAATGGCAAACCCCTCCTGAACCAATCTTGCCAAGTAAAAACCCTTGATAGGGGGTTGATAGGGCCGCTGTGTTTGTAGCCTCCACTGTTTGCTGATTTGAGCATTAGACTACATCTAGGAATGGTAGTTTGCTTCCCCACACTTCCTTGGCTTGTTTGGAAAGTCAGCACATATGCAATCCATTGTACACTATCAATTCACATGGATATTTCTGGCTTTCCATCATAGTTCATACCAGTATATCTCTGTGTCCATCTGCCTGGCACCCCTGCCACCTTCACCACCTCCTTCCTTCCCTCCTTCCCTCCTTCCCTCCTTCCCTCCTTCCTTCCTTCCTTCCTTCCTTCCTTCCTTCCTTCCTTCCTTCCTCCCTCCCTCCCTCCCTCCCTTCCTTCTTTCTCCTCTTTGTCTTCATCTTCTCTCCTTTTCTCACCATTTTCTTCCCTTTCTTTCTTTTTTCCTCCCTTTTCTTCCTTTCTCCTTCTACCTTCCTTCTCCTTTCATTCTCTTTTCTCCCTTATTGGCTTTCTCCTTTGCCTCCTTATCACTTTCTTCTGCGCCCTACACCACTGGAGAAATTACACTGTTTAGCCGGTATTGCACCACCTGACATCCGCTGGGAAGTAGCAGAGAATAGTGAAAGGACCAAGGCAGTGATATTTCCAGCTCATCCCCTGTTTGGGTATCAGCCAGCACATCAATGACTTAAATCTAGAAATAGTTTTCTAAGATCTACAGACACACTCGCTGGAGCACCCCAGCAAGCGAGAGTCCAAAAGTGGCAGGCTCAAACCCAGAACCTCAATCCATAGCTGATACCAAAGGAGAGACTCTCTCCTGGGCACACAGAGGACTGGGCGACTTGGAAGGTGCTGAACAGACTGCGCTCTGGCACCACGAGATGCAGAGCCAACCTCAAGAAATGGGGCCACAAAGTGGAATCCTCGACATGCGAGTGCAGAGAGGAGCAAACTACTGACCACCTGCTGCAATGCAACCTGAGCCCTGCCACATGATGCACAATGGAGGACCTCCTTGTGGCAACACCAGAGGCACTCCAAGGGGCCAGAGACTGGTCAAAGGACATTTAATCAACTACCAAGCTTGCAAACTTTGTGTTTGTTTGTTTGTTTGTTTGTTAAAAAATGCAATGCTACTGTTTGGTCTGCCCCTGACACGATAAATAAAATAAACTACTTTCTTCTTTCTCTTTTTCTATTTCTCCCTTCTATTTTCACTCTTCCTTCCCTTCCTTTCTCCCTCTCTCCCTTCTTTCATACTGCTTCTCCTTCCTCCCTTCCACTCTACTACTTTCTCCCTTTGACTTTCCTCCTTATCCTCCTTCATTCTCCATTCTTCTTTCACCCTTCCTCTCCTCCTCCTCCCTTCCTCTTTTCCACCCTTCTTCCTCTCTTCTTTTACTCTTTCATCCTCCCCTTCTCCCTTCTTCTTTTATTCTTTTCTCCTCCTCCCTTCTTCTCATCTTTCTCTTTTTTCTTCTATCTCTCTTCTTCTTCTCCCTTCCCCCTTTCCTCTTTTCTTTCTCTCTTTCTCCCTTTTTCTTTCTCTCTCCTCCTCCTTCTCCTCTTCATTCCAAACTCTCTTTATTGTTCTCTGTTGTACCAACTGTTAGGAATTATGGGAGTTGAAGTCCAAAACACCCAGAGGGCCAAAGTTTGCCCATGCCTAGTGTAAATGCACCCTATGTCTAATTGCAATAAGCTCTTGCAAGTAGTAAAAACCCCTCTTTGTTTACTCCTCCCTTGCTTTGTTACTGGATGGCATCCGTTTCCCATTGAGAGCGAAATCTCTGCCTCTGATGACTTTAATCTTAAATAAACTCTTTCGTTTCAAAAGAGTCACAACCTAACTTTGTTCTGACAAGCAATTACTTTAATTAAACAAATTAAACGAATGTACTGACTCTTATCAGACATGTCCCAAAGCGCATGAGAATCAGTTCAAATATTTGTTTTCTGTGAAGTATTTATTTACTCTGTGAGATATTGTGCAAGCACTATATCATTAAATGTAACAAAACTGGGGGGAAAATCAGTTCTTGATTTGAAAGTCTTATTTCCTGATTAATTATGTTGTTGTTTTTCTCCAGAAACTTTGTTTTTGTGGCTGCCACAAACTAGGTTGAATTTGTTGAAACTCAATGAGATAGTCAATGAAATACTAGAGCAAAATGTGCTGCAGGATGTCCCTCAAAAACAATGTTTCTGTAGTTTAATAAATTTTCCCCATGTTTTAATGATAGAACCAATTAAGAAGTGACATTTGTAACACAGGAACTAATATCATGTTACATAGTGTATTCAGAAGGAGCATGAAAATAACAAGGCTTCGACTGCCCTCTAATGCTTTTTCCTGGGAAGGACAGCATTATATGAAATGCATTGTCAAAGGCTTTCACAGCTAGAATCACTGGGTTGGTGTAGGTTTTTCGGGCTGTATGGCCATGTTCTAGATCAGTGGTTCTCAACCTGTGGGTCCCCAGATGTTTTGGCCTACAACTCCCAGAAATCCCAGCCAGTTTACCAGCTGTTAGGATTTCTGGGAATTGAAGGACAAAACATCTGGAGACCCACAGGTTGAGAACCACTGTTCTAGATGCATTCTCTCCTGACGTTTCGCCTGCATCTGTTGTGACCTCACAACCTCTGAGGATGCCTGCCAAAGATGCAGGTGAAACATCAGGAGAGAATGCTTCTAAAACATGGCCATATAGCCCGAAAAACCTACAACAACCCATTACATGAAATGTCTGCTCACTTCATATTGTCTCTGACTTATGGTGATCTCTAAAGAAGAGAGGACTGGGATGTGATATATTTTGTCCCTCTTTAAATACACAAACCAAAAAAAGTAGAGTTTTGTGTGGAATCAATTTCCGTTGTTTCATCCATTCTTTTGTTACTTTCAGGAGCACGTAACATGAAGCCCCACCAGCTCAACACGAAAGCAAGCGGGAGCTGATCCTGGCTCCTCACTTGGTTATCATGACACTCCATGCCTCCTTGCCTTGGAATGAAAGTATACAGGCTTGCCTGCAGCCAAGCACCTCTTCTAGAGTAAGAATGAGAACTTGATTGTTGCCTCCTTGCCTTGTACTTTAATAATGGCCTAGAATTGTTTTTGCATGCCCATCACTTCCCGGAAATCCACCCTAATCATATTTTACCTGCCATGTCCAGCATATTTTAAAATTTTAATTATTACATTTGGCCCAGCCATAAGTTTTTAAATGTAGTTGTGCTATTGCTAATGTTTATTGTTTATTTGCTGTTATGAGTTTTATTTGCTGCTTTTATTATTGTTGTTTTTGCTTGTTATTGCTGTGTTGTGGGCTTGGCCTCATGTAAGCCGCACCGAGTCCCTCGGGGAGATGGTAGCGGAGTGCAAATAAAGTGTTATTATTATTATTATTATTATTATTATTATTATTATATTATTGGAAGGAGTGCGTGTGCCTGTGTAGCATGCAGATACAGAAAGCATGCAGCCCTGCCCACAGCTGAGCGCCTCTTCTAAAGTAACAATGAGAACTTGCCTGTTGTTTCCTTGCCTTGGAAAGAGTGCAAGTGTGTCATGCAGGCCCACAAAGCATGTGTGCCTGCCTGCAGCCAAGCGCCTCCTCTAGAGTATAAATGAAAACTTGCCTCCTTGCCTTGGAAAGTGTGTGTGTGTGGTGTGCAGGCCAGAAAGCACATGCACCTGCCTGCACCCAAGTGCCTCCTCTAGAGTACAAATGAGGACTTGCCTCCTTGCCTTGAAAAGAGAGTGCATGCATGCATGTGTGGTGTACAGGCCCAAAAAATGTGTGTGCCTGCCTGCAGCCAAGTGCCTCTTCTCTAGAGTAAGAATGAGAACTTGCCTGTTGCCTCCTTCCCTTGGAAAGTGAGTGTGTGTGTGTATGATGTGCAGGCCCAGAAAGTGTGGTCACCTGTCTGTAGCCGAGCGTCTATCCTCTAGAGTAGAAACAGGTAAGAAGCCTCCTTAAAGCTCGTGTCAACCTGCAGTTGAGTGTCTCCCTAGAGTAAGACAGCTTCAGTGCCTAAAATGAGGGGAAGGGGAACCTGGGAAGCCCTCCCCACCCCATAATGGGCCAATAGAAAACGGATCTTTTGGCACCCCAGAATGAAAACAGACATCTGCCCTCCTGATTTTGGGAGGCTCCCAAAAATGGATTGGGCCCCCACTGAAAGCCAGGACATGAAACAGGTCAAGGTTTTGTCAAAGGCTTTCATGGCTGGAATCACTAGGTTGCTAGGAGTTTTCCGGGCTGTCTGGCTATGTTCTAGAAGCATTCTCTCCTGAGGTTTTGCCTACATCTACAAAAGGCATCCTCAGAGGTTGTGAGGTCCTCACAATCTCTGAGGATGCCTGCCATATATGCAGGTGAAACCTCAGGAGAGAATGCTTCTAGAACATGGCCAGACAGCCCAGAAAAAACCCACAACAGCCTAGGTCAAGGTTTATCCCAGAAGCACAACTCTAATAGAAAGGAAGGAACAGTCTGGAATATCTGCAAAATAAGGCTGGACAGCTCCCTGATAGGGTTGCTTTAGCTGGAGTTGTTGAACTGAGATGAGCTGGGGTTGGACTAGATGGCCTCTGCAGGGATCCTTCCTGACAGTAATAGTTTTGGAATCGGAGTTTTATGGAATTTCCTTCTCTGAAATTTCGTAAACAGAGGTTAGATGACCATTTGTGAGGAGGGCATGGATGGTGTCTTTCTACAAAGCAGAATTATATGGCTTTTCTAACTCTCCGATTCTGTTATTCTGTGAAGCGCTGCTGCATTAGAAGGCATTCAAATCATTCCAGAAATGCAATGGACAAGCAGAAACTTTTATTTAAAAGGAACCATGCAAGAAAAGTCATAAGCTTGCATGCACATGCTCAATGTTTATGCACACATGCTCTCTTCAAAGCAACAAGGATACAGCAAAAGTGGACCAGGAACATAACATGCCAGGAGCAAAGTCTGAAACCGCCAGCATCCAAAACCAAGTCCAGGTTCACCCCAAATTAATCAGGTCTCATCTGAATCTATTTGGATTGACAAGTGGAGTGGTGATGTGAGTCTTCTTCAAGGGTCTCCGTGATCTTCTTTGAACCTCTTCTCAATGCCTCATGCAGACAGGACAAGCAGATCCTTGCAAAATAAACAAATAAATAAAAAGAATCAAGAAGGTTTCATTTTAAAAGCTTGATACCATATCAATTTGATGATCTGGTGTTTTTCAAAGTGGGGGAGGGGGTATGAGGGTATAGTCATTCAAATAAGCAATTTTGCTTTTCCAAATGACATTTTAGTTCAGTCTTCACATTTCAAGCATTGTAGAAAGTGAGAGGTTGAAAATTGTCCTCACTTAAGGAGCATCTTGTTGTTCATTTGTTCAGTCGTCTCCGACTCTTCGTGACCTCATGGACCAGCTCATGCCAGAGCTCCCTTGTCAGCCGTCACCACCCCCAACACCACAGCTCAAAAGCATCTCTCTTCCTTTGCTCAGCCTTCCCTAAGGTCCAGCTCTCACATCCGTAGGTGACTACAGGGAAGACCATGGCTTTGACTAGGCGGATCTTGGTTGCCAGTCTGATGTCTCTCTACTCTTTACTATTTTATCAAGACTGGACATTGCTCTCCTCCCAAGAAGTAAGGAGCATCTACAATTCAGAAAATGCAGCTTGACATTGCTTTAACTGCCATGGCTCAGTCTTATGCAATCATGGGAATTGTAGTTTATGTGCCATTACACCCAGACATTTTTATAAAAATAAAGCTATGATGTGCTGTTCCTTATGTCTGGGAGAACTGCTGGTGCTTTTCTTGAGAAGATTGAGGTTCTCAGTAACTGAGTCTATTACAAGTTCTGAACATCAAAAAGGATATTTATTTCTCAAAGTTGCAAACAGAACAGTCAATTGATGAGCCAAATAGATATTTCTTTTTTATCATCTCCACCAGTTATGGGGTCAGCCTTTCCCCAAGTGGCAAAGGGATACAGGGATCCTTCACCCTAATCCAGAGCTGTTGCCTTTTAGAAAGAACAAATCTTTCCCTATCTATCTAAGCTCTAGATTTGCCTTGGAGATAAGGCAATGCAGTCTCTCTCTCTCTATAAGACTCTGTAAAACTCAATTCTCAAAGCTCAATACTGTTCTTCTTTACACTCTATAACTCTCTTATAATCTAACTATAGCTCAATTCTTAGGTTCTTGTAGGTTTTTTTGGGCTATAGGGCCATGTTCTAGAGGTATTTCTCCTGACGTTTCGCCTGCATCTATGGCAAGCCCCCTCAGAGGTAGTGAGCATCCTCTGAGGATGCTTGCCATAGATGCAGGTGAAACGTCAGGAGAAATGCCTCTAGAACATGGCCCTATAGCCCGAAAAAACCTACAAGAACCTAGTGATTCCAGCCATGAAAGCCTTCGACAATACATAGCTCAATTCTTCTTAAAACCTGTCTATAACTCAATTAAGCTTAACTATAATAAACTATAATAACTATATAAGAGGGGCCGACCAAGGGCGAGATGGATGGATGGATGGCATCCTTGAAGTGACTGGACTGACCTTGAAGGAGCTGGGGGTGGTGACGGCCGACAGGGAGCTCTGGCGTGGGCTGGTCCATGAGGTCACGAAGAGTCGGAGACAACTGAACGAATGAACAACAAAACTATAATATCTCAATTCTCTATTCTCAATTGTTTTTGCAGTGGTTTGTCAGAGCTACCTTTCTGGCCTCCAGCACATCAGATTCCTTCTTCAGAACTGAACAGGCAAGGAGGACTCCAAAATGGAGGTCTGGCCTGGTAAAAGGGGCGGGCTCAAAAGTTACTCTCTGGGCCAATAACTGCAAAGGAGGCCTGCAGACTGGCTTTCCAAACCTGCTACTATTAACCTTTAGGGCTCTTGCAAACTGCATCAGCCCTGGGACAAAATGCAAAAGAAAGCAGCCTCAAACAGCTGAAAGGTAGGGCAAACCAGGCTCATGGGAGACGGAACAGTTTACAAGGTCACTCTTTAGCCTTCTCTGCCAAAAAGAGTTGTTGTTATGTTTATGTTTCCTCTGCTTAGTCTCTCCACAGGAGACCCAAAGTGGCTTACATTAAAAGTATTTCAGTACAATAAGTAATGTATAGTTTGCTGGGTTGGCACATCACTGAACTATACATCAAAGGCATTGGGACTTACTTCAATGACATCAATGTCTGCGTTGTTGAAGTCTGTGTCCAGCAGCTTGGGCAAAGGAATGCCTCCACCTAAGATGCCTGCAGTTGGGAAGAAAAAAAGGGCATTATATCTCCAATCCCACTGGAAAACCGGATTGACTCTGGTCCAGTTTACCTGTCCGAACGTGTCTCCCCCTATGAAGCATCAAGGACCTTAAGATCATCTAAGATCCACATAGTTAAAGCAATGGTATTCCCAGTAGTAATCTATCTATTTACCTGTCCGAACGGATTCTCCCCTATGAGCCATCAAGGCTACTAAGATCTTCCGGGGTGGGGGGCCCTGCTCTCGGTCCCACCACCCTCGCAATCACGGTTGGTGGGGACGAGAGACAGGGCCTTCTTGGTGGTGGCTCCCCGGCTTTGGAACTCCCTCCCACTAGAGGTTAGATCTGCCCCCTCCCTCCTGACGTTCAGGAAATCGTTAAAAACCTGGCTCTGGAATGCGGCATTCAAAGACTGAACCTGGAACCTTCCCTGTGATGAATTATGATGAACTGCGACTATGAATATGATTATGACCATGACTGGATTGACGATTTGGCGTAGGAAACTGTAATGATGTAATGATGAGGTTTTTATTGTACTGAGTTGTACTATTTTAATATGTAATGAGTTGTATTTGATGTTTTATCTGATTGTATTTGATATGTACTGTAAACCGACCTGAGTCCCTCGTCGAGGTTGAGAAGGCCGGTATAGAAATCCTCTAAATAAATAAATAAATAAATTGATGTGAAAGCTGGACCATAAGGAAGGTTGAGCAAAGGAAGAGAGGCACTTTTGAGCTGTGGTACTGGAGGAAAGTTTTGAGAGTGCCTTGGACTGCGAGAAGATCTAACCAGTCCATCCTCCAGGAAATGAAGCCTGACTGCTCACTGGAGGGAAGGAGACTAGAGGCAAAGTGGAAGTCCTTTGTCCACATCATGAGGAGACAGCAAAGCCTAGAGAAGGGAATGATGCTGGGGAAAGTGGAAGGCAAAAGGAAGAGGGGCCGACCAAGGGCAAGATGGAGGGATGGCATCCTTAAAGTGACTGGACTGGCCTTGAAGGAGCTGGGGGTGGTGACGGCCAACATGGAGCTCTGGCGTGGACTGGTCCATGAGGTCACGAAGATTCAGAAGCAACTGAATGAATAAACAACAACAACAACAACAACATGATTCTTGTTCCTTGATTATAAATGTCATTTCCTAATAGGTTCTATTATGAAAACTTGGAAAAACTGCTTTAAACTGCAAAACCTTTGTCCTTGTGGGACATCCTGCAGCACATTTTGTTCTCCTTATTCAATGAATATCTTACTGTTCATTGCAGGAAGGAAGGCAATGTCAATGATCTTGTCCACCAGTCCCTCCATCAGCTTGACCTGAAGAGGAAAGAAAAGGGATTTAGTGTCTCTGTCTTGGCCAAAACTGAAAAAAATAACCCAGGTATCCAATCCAGGTATAATCCAATGTGTTTAACTACATCTTTAAAATCTGAAACTGAAGCAACTGGAAAAAATCCTCTGAAAAAAATACTTTAAATATTTTAAATAAAAAATGAAATAAAACAAATTTTAAATGTCATTTCCTAATTGCTTCTATCATAAAAACATGGAAAAAGTTTATTAAACTGCAAAAACTTTGTCTTTGGAGGAGGTTGAGTCTCAACAAATCCAACATAGTTTGTGGCTCTGGAGTGTAATATCTTTTTCAAAGTCAGGAACAATAGGGCTGGGCGGTTTCGTTCGTTAATTTCGTAATTCGTTATTAATTCGTATTTAAATTAGCTTACGATCCGATATTGAGCCATTTTGGAATAGTGTGAGGAGTTAAATAGATTCGAAACAATTTTTCAATTTATTTTGTAATTGTTTCGAAATTGTTTCAAAATTGTTTCGTAATTATTTTCGCATGCCTGGTGCAAGTTTTATAGTTGTTGTTTGTTTTATCACACCAACAGTCAACAACAGAGGGAGAGGGAAGCTTCAGAAGTCCCCCCTGTCCCATTTGGAGGTTTTTTCAGCATATTTTTTAGCATATTTGGAGGTTTTTTTAAGCATATTGCGCAATTGCGTCCGCCATTAACGAATCGACTCGAAATTTACGAAATTTTGTATATTTTGAAATTTTTAAAAGGAAAATTTCGGAATTCTTTAAAGAAACAAAACGTGATGGACCCCTTAAAAACGAATCGAGTTTAGAAACAATTTTTTCCGTGGTTACCCAGCCCTAAGGAACACACTATCAAAAAGGGAAATAACCCTTTCAAACTTACAACAGAACATTTTTCAAATTTTGTTACATAGCGTAATGGGTTTTTCTGAGGTTGTGTGACTCACCCAAGACCCCCCAAAGGGTTTCTATGGTTGAGCACAGATTCGAACCCTGTTCCACAGAGTCGTAATCCAGTGCTCTAATCATTGCATCACATTGGCTCTCTATCCATCTGCATACCATGATTTTATGCCATTAGTGCCTTGACAATTACTGGTTTATATCATTAGCCATTTCCTAGGCATGAAGCACAGCAGACAGAGTAAGCTGAGTGATATTGACCACTTTCAGCACTCAACCCTGTTAGGTAGATAACGCCATGTTAAATAGAAATGCACTGTCTGTAACTCCAGTGTATGGAAAATACAGTTCTAATGGACATGTGGTCACAGAACATTCCACCAAAAAGTTAAGCAAGTGGGGATGATTCCATTGAGCCATGACCATATAGAATCATAGAATCAAAGAATTGGAAGAGACCTCATGGGCCATCCAGTCCAACCCCATTCTGCCAAGAAGCAGGAATGTTGCATTCAAATCACCCCTGACAGATGGCCATCCAGCCTCTGTTTCAAAGCTTCCAAAGAAGGAGCCTCCACCACACTCCGGAGCAGAGAGGTCCACTGCTGAACGGCTCTCACAGTCAGGAAGTTCTTCCTCATGTTCAGATGGAATCTCCTCTCTTGTAGTTTGAAGCCATTCTCCCATTGCGTCCTAGTCTCCAAGGAAGCAGAAAACAAGCTTGCTCCCTCCTCCCTGTGGCTTCCTCTCACATATTTATACATGGCTATCATATCTCCTCTCAGCCTTCTCTTCTTCAGGCTAAACATGCCCAGCTCCTTAAGCCGCTCCTCATAGGGCTTGTTCTCCTATATGACAGCCATAATGAGAATTGTATTATTTCCTGTGGTTCCTATGGGTTCAAAGGTAAGTGACAGACATGTGCATGCTCCCTTGCCATGCAGTTTCCTTGCCATGATGATCCTTTGTCATGTGTGTGTTTTGCCATAGTCATTGCTTCTTGTTGTGTTGCTGTAAGTTTATGTCCGCATATAACAAGAGCAGAACAGATGTGTAAATAGTTGTAAATAATAATAATAATAATAATAATAATAATAATAATAATAGGCTTTATTTGTATCATGCCCCCTCTTACCGAAGGGACTCAGGGCGGCTAAGGCAATGAATGAAGATGTAATCCCTCCAAAGAAATTTGGATGACAGCCAGAGTTCAAGTGTGCTTATTAAAGCAGTGAGGAGCAAACAAGGTCAAAGGCTGTGTTATAAATCTCTGCTAACTACAAATAAGGACTCTGAAGTGTTTTGGTTGGATCTACCTGCTTGCCTTGAAACAATCAGTCCAATGCACAGCACAGGGAGAATGCGAGAAGGAGGAGTTAATTCACATACCTACCCAGCAGGGTTTTGTGTTTTATTTATTATTTGCCCCCAACAAATCCCACCATGCTGATTTCTTTCTTACATCAAATTTCCCAAGGTTTGAAGATCCCAAGGAGAGATGGGTCCTGCAGAAGCAAACAAACAACCGTTAGAAAAACTAGAGAATCTACAATCATAGAATCCTAGAGTTAGAAGAGACCCCAAGGGCCATCCACCCCAACCCTAATCTACCAGGCAGGAAAAACACAATCAAAACCCTGCCGAGAGATGGCCAGTCGTCCTCTGTTTCAAAGCTTCCAGAGAAGGAGATTCCACAGGATTCCCAGAAGTCCTTCGTAGTGTTTAAGTGGAATTTCTTTTCCTGCGATTTGAACCAATTGCCCCATTGTGTCCTAGTTTCCAGAGAAGCACAACACAAGCTTGTTTACCTCCTCAATATGACTTCCTTTTAAGTGCTTAAAGCATAGTTTTTGTGTCCTCTTCTGTCAGCCTTCTCTTCTCCAAGCTAAGCATATCCAGCTCCCTATGCCATTCCTCAGAGGACTTGGCTTCCAATCCTTTGACCATGTTGGCCATTCCTCTTGACACCTTCCATCTTGTCCATTTCCTCCTTGAATTGCTTGGTCCAGAACTGGACACAAGGCTATTATTCCAAGTGAGGACTTTCCACAATCTAGTAGACCATTGGCTCCTCTTGATTCAGCCTAGAATTGCATTGGCCTTTTAAACTGCTGCATCACACAGTCTTGACTCATGTTCCACTAAGACTCCTAAATCCCTTTCATATGGATTGTTTCCAAGCCAGGTACCAACCATCCCATATCTCTGTGTTTCATTTATTTTGCCTAACCCGTGAATATGAAGATGCTATCCATCTCCTCAGCTGGCTCTCATATTTCTATATATATGCAGAAGGATATAGAAAAGCCCTGCCAACATAATATTATGGAATCATAGAGCTGGGGATACTCCAAGAGGCTATCCAAACCAACTCCAATCTACCATACAGGAATGTGTAATAAAAACCCTCCCAACAGATGACCACACAGCTTCTGCTCAAAATCCTGTTTTCAGGTTGAAACAGCTACATTTCCAGCCCTCTCCAAGACTTCATTTTGCATGAAAAGTCATGTACAACAATTCTATCTCTGGGCCTGTAACAGCTGTCTTTTCTATAGGACGTATACTTTAAGCCCAGTGGGAAGCCAGGGCGTCTCAAAGAGAGGTTCTCAGGGATTTTTCTGAAGTGATGGTCTTTAGAGTCTTTAATGATACAACAAAGTCTTTATTGCGGAACAAACAACACATCTTCAATGGTTCAAACAACACTTCAAGGCTTTCTTAGTCTAGTCCTCAATGGGCTGGTACCTGACTTTGATTAACTGTACTTTCTCTGTAGGAAAAAACCCTATTTAACCTCTTCCAGGCTGCTTAATATCTATGCCTCATCGGTGTGGGTCCTACTACCGATTCCAAATGCGTCTGGGTATCGAGTAGACCTACCAGCTGAGGCTTGTAGATATTTCAGATGGAGTTCCGTGGATCAGTAGTGCTGTCCTCCCTCCGAGAATTCTTTGAGAACTTCAGGGCTGTTTTCCCTCTGTTTGCTGTGAGGCTGAGAGGCTGTGAGCTCTCAGCCAGAACCTTGGGACCTTTTCCCTGGAATTTCTGTTTCTGTTTCCCCGGATGTTCTTGAGAAAAGAAGCTTTTCTACGGGACGAGCTGGTCTACATCCTATAGTTTAGCTTCCTTATGAGAGACTGACCCAAAAATGGCTCCTTTCCCTCCCAGAGCCCTGAACAAGGGGCGGAACCAAACCTTAATTATAATGGACAGGAGGCCTGCCCTATGACTGCAAGCAGATAACAGAAAGAAAATAAAGTTGGAGCTCCTGGTACAGCCATACCAGCACAATTAAACTTGGCCATTGCACTTGTAATAAAAAGTCAGGGCAATTCTCCATTGGCTCTGCCAATCATTTCAATTAAGATTTTCAAATTAAGACTTACTTGTCAAGACTGACTTTGATTTTCAGCTTGTTGTCTTCGACAGAAAACATGGCCAGCAAAGAACAATCCTACAGCGTAAAAAAGGCAGGAATTGGTGCATCCAAACACTGCATTTTAACAAGCAGACCCACATGGCCCACCAAACTTCACAAAGTATTCTGCTCCTTCCACTAGGAATATATCTACATTGCAGAATTAATGCTGTTTGACACCAATTGCCATGGTTCAGTGCTATGGAATCCTGGGAGTTGTAGCTTCACATGTTCTTTAGCCTTTCATGTGCCAGTTAAAGTGATGTCAAGTGGCATTAATTCTACTGTATAGTGCAGTGTTTCTCAACCTGGGGGTCAGGACTCCTGGGGGGGTCGCGAAGGGGTATCAGAGGGGTTGCCAAAGACCATCAGAAAACACAGTATTTTCTGTTGGTCATTGGGGTTCTGTGTGGGAAGTTTGGCCCAATTCTATCATTGGTGGGGTTCAGAACGCTCCTTGATTGTAGGTGAACTATAAATCCCAGCAAATACAACTACCAAATGTCAAAGTCTATTTTCCTCAAACCCCATCAGTGTTCACATTTGGGCATATTGAGTATCCATGCCAAGTTTGGTCCAGGTCCATCATTGTTTGAGTCCACAATGCTCTCTGGATGTAGGCAAACTACAGCTCCCAAACTCAAGGTCAATGCCCACCAAACCCTTCCAGTATTTTCTGTTGATCATGGGAGTTCTCTGTGCCAACTTTGGTTCAATTCCATTGTTGGTGGGGTTCAGAATGCTCTTTGTTTACATGTTAACTATAAATCCCAGCAACTACAACTCCCAAATGACAAAATCAATCCCCACGCCAACCCCACCAGTATTCAAATTTGGGCATACCGGGTATTTATGCCAAATTTGCTCCAGTGAATGAAAATACATCCTGCAGATCATTATTTACAAGGTGATTCATAATGTTAGGGTTATGGTTGGGGGTCACCACAACATGAGGAACTGTATTAAGGGGTTGCGGCATTAGGAAGGTTGAGAACCACTGGTATAGTGTCATGCAATGTAAAAAGTAATAAAACTAAAGTTCTATGCCTCCGTATACTCACAATGTTTAGGACACAGAGAGACTGGTACTCGTCATTGGTCTTGGAGGCCAGGACTTCTGCCGTAGCTTTGAGCTGGATCAGACCCTTGTCTTTCCGCAGCTTCACGGAGGGGACCTCAGCGACCGTCACCTTCAGAAGCAGAGGACGGGGCTCTGGGAACTTCGGGAAAACCTGAGGGTGTCACCAAGGAACAGTGCTGACACTATAGGCATGCTTGGCTTGAAGAAGAGAAGACTTGAAGGGACTAGAGTTGAAGTAGTAGTGGAAAATGACCAGCAAAGCAGAGAGTTCAGACAAGAGGGAAGTTCAAAAGGGAAATGCATGTCATGAATAATCCTACTATTCAAACAGGAACTCAAACAACTCTCCACAGCTAACCAAATCCATTGCAAAGAAGCCAATCTCATAGATCTAGGAGTCACTCCTAAACCATTAAATTAGCGCCTTTCAGCAGAGCAGCTGGAATCAGAGCTCATCACTGAAACACTGTTTAGTGAGCTATACATAAGATGCAGGTTCGCAGTCTGGGTGTGATCCTGGACTCATCGCTGAGCCTGGAACCTCAGGTCTCGGTGGTGACCAGGGGAGCATTCACACAGTTAAAGCGTGTGCACCAGCTGTGACCGTACCTTGGGAAGTCTAACTTGGCCACGGTAGTCCATGCTCTTGTTACATCCCGTATAGACTACTGCAATGCTCTCTACGTGGGGTTACCTTTGAAGACTGTCCGGAAGCTTCAACTGGTCCAACGGATGGCAGCTAGGTTGCTAACTGGAGTGGTTCTCAGGGAGCATACAACTCCCCTGTTGTGCCAGCTTCATTGGCTGGCAGTCTGCTAATGGGCACAATTCAAAGTGCTGGCTTTGACCTATAAAGCCCTAAACTGTTCTGGCCCAACTTACCTGTCCAAACGAATCTCCCCTTGTGAATCTTCGAGGATTTTAAGATCTGGAGAGGCCCTGCTCTCGGTCCCGCCATCATCACGGCTGGCGGGGACGAGAGACAGGGCCTTCTCAGCAGTGGCCCCTTGGCTATGGGAGATCAGATCGGCTTCTTCACATCTAGTATTCCGGAAGAAACTTAAGACATGGCTATTTCCAATTCTAGGATTCTATGATGGGTTAGAACTTTAGTGGAGAGTCCTTTGTCTGAAGTTGGCCAGCCACATGGCATTGGTTCTTATGTGCCTTCAAGAGGCCTCTGATCTATGATAACCTTCTCCTTGGGCTTTCTTTCGAAGGTTTGTTCAGAGGACCTCTGTTTCTATTGTCTTCCTCCAAGGCTGAGGTTTCAAGGGTTAAGCAGGGTTCAAACCCGGACCTACTAGTTCCACATAGAAACCATTGCCCCATTCTGCCCCTCCTAGAATGTGTAAACAGTGGGGCTACCAATGGAATTCTTCAATTACAGACTGAGGCACCATCTACACTGCCACACAACCACATTGAACTGCAATCTATGATTCTACACTGACTACATGATACAATTCCAAACTCCATTACATGACAGTGTAGATGGGCCTGAGACAAGTGAGTCCACTTACCGCAGGAATCAATGCTCCAAGAGTTGAGGTTACCAGGGGAGGAAGCTCAGGGAACTGGGAAATGAAAAAAGAAAGTTATGCAAAATATATCCATGGATACACAAAATTATCCAATACTGGATTGTTGTTGTTCTTGTGTGCCTACAGGTCCTTTCTGAATAATGCAACCCTATCACAGAATATTCTGGGGCTGAGTAGGGAATGAACCCTGGCCTCCAGAGTTGTGACCCAGGGCTCCAACTATTTCATCACAATTGGCTTTAGTAGAGTTGCATCCACACTGTAGAGTTAATGCAGTTTGGCACTACTTTAAATCTCATGGCTAACTGCTGTGGAATCTTGGGAGTTGTATTTTTAAAAGATCTTGGGATCCATGCCATGGGCTATTCATTATTGCTGTTGGGCCTCACTGAGTTATCTCAAGAGGCTGATGCACATGGTTTGAAACTCTTTTGATCCTATTTTATCCTGTTGTTGTGTGCCTTGAAGCCATTTCCAACCTATGAAACCTCTTTTCCTTTCCCTTCCTCTGAGGCTGAGGGTGTGTGACTTGCACAAGGTCAACTAGTTGGTTTCAATGGTTGAGTTGGGAATCAAAGTTAGTCTCCATAGTCATAGTCCCATGTTCAAAGCACATCACACTGGTGCATATGGCAAAATTTGAAGAAGGATCTTGGGGAGGGAGCTCTACATTAAGATTTTCATATACTTGATATGCTCTTAATAGGGTGAATCTTTGAGTTTTCAAATATTCTGTGCATCTCTACAAAGTTCTCAGAGTTTGGCCCACTGAGGACCTGGGCTTCAACTCACCATCCCATCAGATATTTCAATGTCCAAAGCTCCTTGCTTCTGCAAGAGGGCAATGACAGCTCTCAGGAAATTGACAGAGAGTCCCAGCTGGGAGTTGGTGGTCTCATCCATCGGTGGCAATGGAGGCATGGGCACCCTTGCAGGCAAAGGGACGGATTCTGGCTTGCCCAGTGGATAGTCCAGGAGAGGTCCAGCCACAGCCCCTACAATGGTCTAGAAGGAAAGGGCAAAAGAATCACAAATTAAGGGAGAAGCTCCTAAGGGGTCATTGACCTAAACTTACCTGCTGGACTTAGAAAATGCCAAGAGAAGACATATTATGTCAGATGCAGGTAAATTAAATTCTGGGCCATGAGGAGTTACGCTTTATGGAAACTTGGTCTGCTTTCCTTCATTCTAGCATTCCAGGATTCATTCCATCTTTCTTTGCTTTGTGTTGTTAGAAGGGAGATAGAGGATGGTAGATATAGCAAGACCCATCTCAGCAAAGTTAGACTTACATTTAAATCGATCTCCAGGAATTGTCCTGTGATGATTGGAAGGCTGGATACGGTGTACTGGATGCTTCCTAACAAACCAAGAGGGACTATAGCTGCAAGGAAAATCAAGAAGAGAGATCTCTTGGGCTTTTGTTGGTAGTCATCTCTCCATGCTTCTATGGCCAAGCAGCCATCATACAAAGCAGAGCACTGGATCCTGGTAGAGCTACGTCAGTGAAAATCATGTCAAACTTCATCCACTCTGCAGTGTAGATGCACCCAAGAAAGACCAAATTGCAAGCAAAAAAACTTACCATTCACGAATCCCAGCTCATCATTGACGAGACCAAGGACAACATCAATGACGGGACAAAGCTGGAAAATCCAAGGAGATATTCTAATGAGATATTTGAAGCAAAATGTCAGGATATTGTTAAAATAAGAGCAATTGTTTGCCTACTCATTCCCCTTTCCCTCAGTGCCTGTGCTGTCACGTGTAGGGCCTATAGCAGTTGGCTTTTGAATAGAACGTGCTCTTCATGCCCAACGGGAAGCCAGGGTGCCTCAACTGAGAGGCCCTAAGGATTTCCCTATACAGAGTCTTTAGAAGCTTGAAAGGTTTAACAAAGTCCTTTATTAATGTCTAAGTCTTCAACAAACAATCAAATACTTCTTAGATCTTCAACAAATTAAACAAATGCTTCAAGGCTTTGAATCAACTAGTAAGCACCTTGCTTGGAGAACTATTTCTTCCTTTAACAAGGAAAACCTTTTTTGACCCCTCCCGGGCAATCTGTTTTCTAGGCTCTGCTGGTGTGGGCCCTACTCCCGGCTCCAATTGCTTCTGGTTACCCGAGTAGACCTACCAGCCAAGACCTTGTGGATTTTCCAGCTGGAGTCATGGAATCATAGAATCAAAGAGTTGGAAGAGACCTCATGGGCCATCCAGTCCAACCCCATTCTGCCAAGAAGCAGGAATATTGCATTCAAATCACCCCTGACAGATGGCCATCCAGCCTCTGTTTAAAACCTTCCAAAGAAGGAGCCTCCACCACACTCAGGAGCAGAGAGTTCCACTGCTGAACGGCTCTCACAGTCAGGAAGTTCTTCCTCGTGTTCAGATGGAATCTCCTCTCTTGTAGTTTGAAGCCATTGTTCCATTGCGTCCTAGTCTCCAGGGAAGCAGAAAACAAGCTTGCTCCCTCCTCCTCCCTGTGGCTTCCTCTCTCATATTTATACATGGTTATCATATCCCCTCTCAGCCTTCTCTTCTTCAGGCTAAACATGCCCAGCTCCTTAAGCCGCTCCTCATAGGGCTTGTTCTCCAGACCCTTGATCATTTGAGTCGTCCTCCTCTGGACACATTCCAGCTTGTCAATATCTCTCTTGAATTGTGGTGCCCAGAATTGGACACAATATTCCAGGTAAAGTGGTCTCACCAAAGCGGAATAGAGCATGGGGAGCATGACTTCCCTGGACACTATGCTCCTATTGATGCAGGCCAAAATCCCATTGGTTTTTTTTGCCGCCACATCACATTCCTGGCTCATGTTTAACTTGTTGTCCACAAGGACTCCAAGATCTTTTTCACACGTACTGCTCTCGAGTCCTTTTGGATTTTCTCCACGAATGATGTGGATCTGTATCTTTAACCCCATGAAGGGTTGTGCTGTCAAACTGTTTTCCTTAGAAGCTTTAGGGCTGTTTCCCCCAGATGTTGTGAGAAACAAAGCTTCTCTACAGGTTGGGAAAGCTCACATCCTGTAACTGGGCTTCCAAAACTGAAAGATTGCCTGAAGTCTTTCTTTTCCCTCCCAGAGCCCTGGGGAAAGGGATGGAACTAAAGAACATAATGATGATTGACGGGTCATTGGCCCTATAATTGCAGAGCAAGGGAAGCCACCTTATTGCAAAATGCAGGGAACTTTGGAATACATGCAAATACTCAATAGAAAGAAAATGAAGTTGGAGCTCCTGGTACAGCTGTACCAGCACCGTGCCTTTTCATTTTCTCCTAGATCAGAGGCATGGGATGAAAAACAATTTGCAATACACTACCTATTTCTCAATGAGTTTTGGGGTGCTGAATTTGGAAAATACAAAACAATTATTATGGCACACAAAGTTATTTCACAAATTCAATATTTGTATCAAATCAGTTGTCATTCGGATTTGGTTTTTTTTTTTTTTATTTATCGTGTCATCAGCAACCATTGTATTACAATTCTAACAGAGCAAAACAAACACGCAGATTAAAAAGAAAAAGGAAAAAAAAACACACACAGATTTTGCAAATTTGGTATTTGGTAAAATGCCCTTTGACCAGTATCTGGCCATTTGGAGTGCCTCTGGGGTTGCCGCAAGAAGGTCCTCCATTGTGCATGCAGCAGGGCTCAGGGTGCATTGCAGCAGGTGGTCAGTGGTTTGCTCTTCTCCACACTCGCATGCCAAGGATTCCACCCTGTAGCCCCATTTCTTAAGATTGGCTCTGCATCTCGTGGTGCCAGAGCGCAATCTGTTCAGCGCCTTCCAAGTCACCCAGTCTTCTGAGTGCCCAGGGGGGAGTCTCTCATCTGGTATCACCCATGAATTGAGGTGCTGGGTTTGGGCCTGCCACTTTTGGACTCTCGCTTGCTGGGGTGTTCCAGCGAGTGTCTCTGTAGATCTAAGAAAACTATGTCTTGATTTAAGTCGTTGACGTGCTGGCTGATACCCAAACAGGGGATGAGCTGGAGATGTCTCTGCCTTGGTCCTTTCACTATTGGCTGCTACTTCCTGGCGGATATCAGGTGGTGCAATACCGGCTAAGCAGTGTAATTTCTCCAGTGGTGTGGGGTACAGACACCCTGTGATAATGCGGCATGTCTCATTAAGAGCCACATCTACTGTTTTAGTGTGGTGAGATGTGTTCCACACTGGGCATGCATACTCAGCAGCAGAGTAGCATAGCACAAGGGCAGATGTCTTCACTGTATCTGGTTGTGATCCCCAGGTTGTGCCAGTCAGCTTTCGTATGATGTTGTTTCTAGTGCCCACTTTTTATTTGATGTTCAGGCAGTGCTTCTTGTAGGTCAGAGCACGGTCCAGAGTGACTCCCAGGTATTTGGGTGCGCTGCAATGCTCCTGTGGGATTCCTTCCCAGGTGATCCTCAGAGCTCAGGATGCTTGTCTGTTCTTAAGGTGAAAGGCGCATGTCTGTGTTTTAGATGGATTAGGGATCAGTTGGTTTTCCCTGTAATAGGGAGTAAGAGCACCTAGAGCTTTGGAGAGCTTTCGGATTTGGTTAAGTGCAGTTTTGTATTAAAGTGACTGTTTTTGAAGTGTTTTCTCTGTAAGTATTATTATCTCTAGGAATTTCTAGGTCCCCCAACATGACTGTATGGTCACCAAGAGGTCCTAAAGATTCCTAGGGAGAATATATTAATATTTATAACATTCACAAATTTTCAAATCCTCAACAGTTAATCCAACAAAAGTGAGGGCCAACTGTGTTAGAGTCACTTACCAAATCTGGAAGAAGTCTGTTCAGGATGCGTGCTAATAAATGGTCCACAATTGGAAGCAGGCTGGAGACAAAAGGGAAAAAAAACAGGAGAAGACCTTGAAAAGGAAATCTGAGCAATCAAAAAGCCCACCCCTCTGTAACACTGCAATACAGTTTCCCTCGCTACTTCGCAGCTCGCTTTTCGCAGGCTCACTTTTTCACGGTTTTTCAAAAAAAAAATAATTAAAATATACAAGTAGCAAGGGAACACTGTTGCTTCTGTAGTGCCCCCATTTATAGGCTCAGAAAATGGACACCTAAAAGAATAATGCATTATGAGGTCAATACATCCAATTCTTGGAGGGGGCAATCCAGGAACCCCTTGGCGATGGTATAGGCTCATAGGAAGTGATGTTTGCATGCTTCCCAGAAGCCGGGAGCATCATAGAATCATAGAATGTAAGAGTTGGAAGAGACCTCATGGGCCATCCAGTCCAACCCCATTCTGCCAAGAAGCAGGAATATTGCATTCAAATCACCCCTGACAGATGGCCATCCAGCCTCTGCTTAAAAGCTTCCAAAGAAGGAGCCTGCACCAAACTCTGGGGCAGAGAGTTCCACTGCTGAATGGCTCTCACAGTCAGGAAGTTCTTCCTCATGTTCAGATGGAATCTCCTCTCTTGTAGTTTGAAGCCATTCTTCCATTGCGTCCTAGTCTCCAAGGAAGCAGAAAACAAGCTTGCTCCCTCCTCCTCCCTGTAGCTTCCCCTCACATATTTATACATGGCTATCATATCTCCTCTCAGCCTTCTCTTCTTCAGGCTAAGCATACCCAGTTCCCTAAGCCGCTCCTCATAGGGCTTGTTCTCCAGACCCTTGATCATTTTAGTTGCCCTCCTCTGGACACATTCCAGCTTGTCAATATCTCTCTTGAATTGTGGTGCCCAGAATTGGACACAGTATTCCAGGTGTGGTCTAACCAAAGCAGAATAGAGGGGTAGCATGTCTTCCCTAGATCTAGGGAAGTAATTGAGACTTAAGACCTTACAACTAGCAAGTTTGATTTTAGAGAGAAAACCAATGATGTCTCCCCAATCAATGTATGTACACGCAGTCTCGAAGTTACAAACAAAATAGGTTCTGGATGTTTGTTCTTAAACTGAATTTGTTTGTAAGGCAGAACAGGTGCATTTTAAAGTGTGACTCTTACATATAAGTGTGTGTATGTGCTTTGTATAGCATGGGGAAGGGTTCACATCTCTGTGGGGTTTCTTTAGCTGTCTGTGCCTCTGTTCAGAGGATTTCACCTCAGTTTCTTTCCCTGTGATAATTGGATTGTGAAACATTTAGCTTGTTATGGAAACAAGGATTGGTGAGGAAGCTTCAGTGGAAACCCTTTCCCCCTGTGATAATAACTCTTTCAGGAGTGAGTTTCCATTCCTATTTCTCTCATTTCCTCTTGTCTCAGTGTGACTGCGCGAGTGGCACCACCTATATGTAGAACTGTTAGTTGCAAGATTTAAACTGTTGTATCATGCTTAATCCTGCCTTTTTACCCTGCCTATGTATAGTTGGATTGATTTGTTATTTATTGCTGGCAATCAATGTTGTTTGCACCAGTTGGCAATCAATGTTGTTTGCACCAGTTGAATGGTCCAGTTTCTCAGCTCCACCTCTTCCTGGAGAAGGGGAGTGATTCCCTTTTTTATTCCACCATCAGATTTTCTACCAGATGGACGTAAGAGACTCAGCTCTAAAAGCCCCTGATTAAGTTACCTCTCAGCATCAATTCTGAAGTTCTTACCCTTGAGACTTATGCTTCATGTTCAGATCAACCTGAATGATGTTGGGAAGTCTCAAGCGCCTTCAAACCAGTTCCTTTGGCACCAGAGGAAGGCCTTGTCCCTTCGGATATAGGCCATTGGAATTGGGGTTGTGATTATTCCGATATTCACAGCCATTGAGGAAAGAGGAAACTTGGAAAAGCTTATCAGCTGCAAACTCTTTGGTCCCAAGACAAACAGAGACTATGATGTATATTTTCCTTCACCCCTTTGAAACTTCCAGCTTATTGCCTTAAAGAGATAACTCTTTGTGAACAATAAATCTTATTTTGAGTTGTCTACAGTGTTTGGGTCGTTGAGAGTTCCAGTTTCCTAAAGGAGGGCAAGAAGCAATCCCCTGGGGGAAAGATGTCATGTCCATGCCTCTTTCACTAAGAGCTATAGTCCCCAGGCACAACGGTACCCTCAGCCCCATTCTTAACTATGAGTTGTTTGTAAGTTGGATGTTTGTAACTCTAAGACTGACAGTATTTAGAATCCACATCTGATCGTGCTTACCCTCTGAGGAGCCGGATTCTGATCCCTCCAAGAAGAGTATCACAGTGGTCAATCACTAGCCTGGGATATCCGATCCCATCCATGGTCAGTCGGACAACTGCGGTGATGTTCACCTCCACTGCAATGTCAAGCAAGCCCAGGAAGCTAAATTGAAAGGAGAAGGAAACAATTAATTGAGTGAATTCCCTCACAAATTCCAAGTATCCTTTTCCAAACTCTCAACAAGCATGTTGGGCTTCTTCTCCCAATAATGTTTCCAAGAAACTTGGATTCGTTGTCCTACTATCTCAACACAGTGGGCATCTTTTATATAACTTTTTTGTTTAGAAGCCATTGGAAGAGATAGTACAGTACATCAATGTCCGTTAGAAGCAAATGTGTTCTACCATAGTAGCAAGTTTCACCCCAATAGCTGTACCAAGGAGGGAGGGAGGAGCCTCTGAAGTTTCTCCACTTGCACAATTACTATAACAAAAAAGTAACATAATTTTGTTACTTTCATTATAGTAACATTTTTTTTTAGTAACGATGCTTTAGAAACACTTTAGAAATGAAACTCCCCCCCCCCCCCCCCCCGGTTTTGTAATGACTTTTGAAACTTTTTTATCAATTGTGCATGCCTACTATCCACTAAGAAGATCTGTCTTGCCTGGAGTGGATCTTGTTGTATTGGGATTCACCAACAAGTCACTTCTAATTTATGGTGACATTATCATGATTTTTTCTTGGCAATGGGGTTTGTGTTGTAGGTTTTTCTCTCCTGACGTTTCGCCTGCTTCTATGGCAAGCATCCTCAGAGGTTGTGAGGTCTGTTGGAAACTAGGAAAATTGGGTTTATATATCTGTGGAAGGTCCAGGGTGGGAGAAAGGACTCTTGTCTGTTGGGGCTAGATGTGAATGTTTTACTTGGCTACCTTGATTAGCATTTGATGGCCTGACAGTTTTTTGGTGTGGCTTGTTCCTGCCTGGGGGAAATCCTTTGTTGAGAAGTGATTAGCTGTTCCTGATCATTTCTTGTCTGGAGTTCCCCTGTGTTTGAGTTTTTTTCTTTATTTATTGTTTTTTAATACTGGTAGCCAGATTTTGTTCATTTTCATAGTTTCCTCCTTTCTGTTGAGATTGTCCGCATGCTTGTGGATTTCAATGGCTTCTCTGTGTAGCCTGATATGGTGGTTGTGAGAGTGGTCCAGCATTTCTGTGTTCTCCAATAAAATGCTGTGTCCAGGTTGGTTCCTCAGGTGTGATTTCTCTGGTTGAAGTCGTCTGCAGTGCCTTTCATGTTCCTTGATTCGTGTACTGGGCAATGCTGCTGCGTTTGGTGGTCGCTCTGTAGACTTGTCCACAGCTGCATGTTACACGGGAGACTCCTGCAGAAGTAAGAGGATCCCTCTTGTCCTTTGCTGAACGTAGCATTGGTTGGATTTTCTGAGTGGGTCTGTAGATTGTTGTAGGTTGTGTTTCCTCATCAGCTTCCCTATGTGGTCAGTGGTTCCCTGGCAAGAACACTTTTCCTCTGGGCAGATCTTTGCCTTGACTCTCATGGCTTGTTCTTGGTCTTGCAGCTCTTCTGATGTCTGTGGTGGAGTCTCCATTGGCCTGGAGAGCCCAGTTTAAGAGGATTTGTGTTTGCCTTCTTCAGAGCCCAAAGCCTCCAAAGGTATGATTTGAACTTTGGTTTCCTAAACTGCTATCCAATAGGGCTGGGCGGTTTCGTTTCGTTAATTCGTAATTCGTTAAAAATTCATTATTTTTTTATAACGAAGCTATATCGAACCATTCTGGAGCAACTTAAAAATGAAACGAATTTTTCAATTCGTTTCGTAAATGCTTCGGATTTGTTATGTATTCGTTTCGTTATCGGTTTGAGGTCGTTTCGTTATTATTTCCGCATGTCTGGGACAAGTTTTATAGTTGTTTTTTGTTTAATTAGTGAAAAAAAATTATAATATCACACTAACAGTCAACAACAGAGAGAGAGGGAAGCTTCAGAAGTTCCCCCTGTCCCATTTGGAGGTTTTTTAGCGTATTGCGCGGTCGAGTCCGCCATTAACGAATCTATTCGTTATTGTTTCGTATTTGTTTCGTTAATGTTTCGTAATTTTTTTAACATTTACGAAATTTCGTAAATATCGAACTTTTTAAAAGAAAAATTTCGGAATTCTTTAAAATATCGAAACGCAAAAAACCCCCAAAAAACGAATCGATTTTAGAAACAATTTTTTCCGTGGTTGCCCAGGCCTACTATCCAACACTCTAAGCACTATGCCACACTACAATAAGGCTGCCCTAGGCTTTTTGGCCACATGTATTCAGAGAAAGTTTGCCATTGCCTTCCTCTTAGTCTCTAAGAAAGGAGTCAGAAAAGGGTAAACACAGGAAAGGCAAGATCAAGGTGCAGCCAAGGAGCTTTCTGTCCTCAACATGATCATGTCTCAGGTTGTCCTACATACCTCTTGCCATTGAGAGCCACCCTGGTGTACAGATCCAGGTGGACCCCAATTCCAGGTACAAGCTTCAGGTTTATCCTGGGAAGAGTCAGCTCCACAATCCGTAACCTGTAAGAAACATGCAGGCGACAGCTCATGAGGCATCTTATATGGTTCCAAGGATCCAATGCCTACCAACTGGACCCAAATCCATGTATATTGGAAATTGGAAGAGAGCTAACTACTGTCAAGTTTGACAGCCCTTTGTTCTATTTATTACCTGAGATGGAGTATTAGCACATAGCTTTCATGCAGATTGACATTTGCACATTACTGGGGTTAATTCCTCTTACTGACAAATATTTACTGGTTTCAAACTATAATTTCCAATGATTACATGTCACGTTGTGTGTCCACTTTTTTCTTGCCACCCTCTCTTCCACAATCTTCACAATGAAATGAGCATATCCATTGCACAATAGATACACACACATACATACAAGAACTGTATAATAAGACCTCTGTAACCATAGGATCCTTTTCTGCTGTTTAAAGTTTCAAAAGTTTTCATGATAGCATCATTGCCACAAGGACAGAAAACAAGACTTACCCTGTGAGCCCTTGGATGGTGGAAAGTAGACCTCCTTCTCCAAGGATGCCCAGGATGCCACCTCCACCCAGGAGGCCTCCATTGCCCAGTAGACCTCCATTCCCAAGGAGACCACCACCACCACCAAGTACCCCTGCAACGCCAAGCAGACCTCCATCACCCAAAAGACCTCCTGGCCCCAGCAGCCCACCAGCACCAGGACCTCCACCATTGCCACCAATAGCACTTGGAGCTCTATAGCCCCCCGGTCTCTGAGCCCCACCACCGCCTCCTCCTGCCCCTCCAAGCAAGCCCCCAGTGAGGCCACCAAGCAGTCCTCCCCCTCCTCCCCCAAGTAAGCCCCCCGTAAGACCTCCTAGGAGGCCTCCTCCACCACCACCACCAAGGAGGCCTCCTAGTAGACCACCATCACCATCACCACCACCACCACCACCACCACCACCACCACCACCACCTCCAATCGGCAGATCTGTCATAGCTCCTTGGAGGGCGTTGCTTTGGGCCATGGAGTTGGAGACAGCTGCAAAAGCAAACCACAGGAAATGAGTTCATTAGGAAGCAAAATATGACAGCCTCAGCAATCATCTCTAGTGGATAGGCTTGGGCGGTTTCGTTCGTTAATTTCGTAATTCATTATTAATTCGTATTTAAATTAGCATACGATCCAATATTGCGCCATGCAGGACTACTGTGAGGAGTAATTAAAAATCGAAACAATTTTTCCAATTTATTTCGTATTGTTTTGTAATTGTTTCGAAATTGGTTCAAAACTGTTTCGAAATTGTTTCGTAATTGTTTCGTAATTATTTCCGTATGTCTGGTGCAAGTTTTATAGTTGTTGTTTGTTTTATCAATGATAAAAAATAAACTATCACACCAACAGTCAACAACAGAGGGAGAGGGAAGCTTCAGAATTCCCCCCTGTCCCATTTGGGTTTTTTTTTAGCATATTACGCAATCGCGTCTGCCATTAACGAATCGATTCGTAATTTTACGAAATTTTTTATATTTCAAACTTTTTTAAAGGAAAATTTTGGAATTCTTTAAAAAAACGAAACGCAAGGGCCCCCCTAAAAACGAAATGAGTTTAGAACCAAATTTTTCCGTTGTTACCCAAGCCTACTAGTGGAATTATTTCCAGGAGAGCCTGTTGAGTTAAAGCCTAGTGGTCATTAGGGCTTGTCACACCACTTCTTTATGTTCCATTATTCCACTTGAACCCTGCTTCATCAGGTCTCAGTGTCATGAATAATTTTTAAACATTAAAAGGGTTATTTTATTCTGTTTTCAGTGAGCAGGTTGCATTAGGCACTTTCAGAGAAAGAAGTAGATACACAGACTCTATACAGCTACATTGGTTACAGAAGCAAAGGGAATATTACGTTTTACTCAGTGTATATGCACATACACACTCCCATGCATACATTAACATTACCATCCCTTCTTCCTTCTCATGGAGAAGAGAACCAAACGTAGGCCAGATTGCATTCCCTGCAAACCTGCAATTCTGCCAATACATCATCTTCTCCATCCCTTGGAGAAAGAGGTGGGTGTACAGAACCTGCATTCCTGCAGTCTGCCACACTTTTGGAGAGTAAAATGGTCTCTTATATAGTGATTTTTCTGCTGTTGTTGTTCCAAAAAGTTGTAAATGGCTGACAGGTTGTTTTTCCAGCTACAACATGCTGACTCCATCAGTTCCGGAAAGATGTTAGCTTTTCTTTCTTAACTGATATACTGGTTTTCCTTCTTAATGTAAGGAACCATTGTGTTTGTCCCTGGACATTTAAACATGTGGTTTACTCAAGAGTTAATCATTCTCTGGTCATGCCAGTAGTTCAGCAGTTCATGAAATTTGCATCTTTTTTTTTTTTTACAGTTTTCCACAATGCCCAATTTGCTTAGGATGGTGTCTTCAGGCTATTATAGGCCCAGTTATACACATTTCATACAACTTCATTCAATCCACACATCATATTTATCATATCAGGATGGTAGCTGATTGCTGCACCCTTGAGCATTTCCTCTTTACGAATATTCTTGGCATATACTTTCACCCTCGTTAATGATGCCATTGCCATCTCCTGTATTCAGTTCCTCACTACTACCTTGCTTTGTTTACTTTTTTAAAAATGGCATCCATAATAACACTACGATGGCACCAGATAGTAGATAGTGTTATAATGTTCTGACAATATAATGGCAAATGGGATTTTGAGGGATTTAAATATACTAGAAAAGCCATATCTCCTGACTGAGCAACAGAAGTGCTTTGGAGGCCTCTCTGATAGAGACTTTCTTGTGAATTCCTTTGAGAGAGACAACCTGGCCAAAACCAAATGGTGCCTACTAATGTATTATTGTTGTTGTGATGATGATGCCTTTCTCCCAGAATAGAGTTCAGAAGGACTATGTGAGTTATCTCCTCTAGCTCTCTGCTATGCAGGAATTCACTGCTAAAGTAACCCTGGAAGATGACCACCCAACTTCCATTTAAAGACCTCCAGAGATGGCAAGCCCACCATCTTCTGTCACTAGTCCTTTCAAAGCCCTATTTCCATTGACTTACCATTATGCAAGACACCCTTGTTGACCCTGATGACAACATCTGTTGGGAGCAGCTGCTGGCTCAGTGATGGAGAAAGCCAACCACAGAAGAAGACAAGGCACCAAACTGCTAACATCTTGGTTCTGGTCAAACCTGTTGAGATAAGGTTACCAGTCATAAATTTTCTCCTGAGCAAAAGAAAGATGAATAGGATCCATAGCAACACAGAAATAATCAATAATGAATATAAAAATGAGAGTATTTAGCTAATAATGACTAGATATTCCCATGATATAGAAGATCTATTCTGGATGTTCATCAGAACTTTGAAAGAGCTACCAAAGATGTTGAACCCTAGTCCCCATAACTATCCAAGGCGATGAGTCTTAGGTTCAGCATCTTAGACAATGTCTGTAAAGTTCAGACCAAAACACAGAGTGGTTCATGATGTTCACTCATCATGATGTTCATTCATCAATAATGAATATAAAAATGAGAGTATTTAGTTAATAGTGGCTAGATATTTCCATTATATAGAACATCTATTCTGGATGTTCATCAGAACTTTGAAAGAGCTACCAAAGATGTTGAACCCTAGTCCCCATAACTATCCAAGGCGATGAGTCTTAGGTTCAGCATCTTAGACAATGTCTGTAAAGTTCAGACCAAAACACAGAGTGGTTCATGATGTTCACTCATCATGATGTTCATTCATCAATAATGAATATAAAAATGAGAGTATTTAGTTAATAGTGGCTAGATATTTCCATTATATAGAACATCTATTCTGGATGTTCATCAGAACTTTGAAAGAGCTACCAAAGATGTTGAACCCTAGTCCCCATAACTATCCAAGTCGATGAGTCTTAGGTTCAGCATCTTAGACAATGTCTGTAAAGTTCAGACCAAAACACAGAGTGGATTCACTGTTCCAATTATGGTTCATGATGTTCACTGATCTCCAAAAAACCTTCTCTGTTTCAGTGGAGTCTTTCTTTCGGAAGTCAATGGAGAAATTTGGATTCCCCCAGGCCCTCCCAAAGGGTGGTTGCTGTGGCCTTAGCCTATGGCCACCTGGCCCTCTCACCTCTTTCTGGCTCTGGAAATAAAGAGGTGGCAACAGCCATTTATATGAGTGGCCAAAATGAGGAGGACCCAAACGGGATGCCAAGAACATTGAGATAATCAGTTTAGCATCATCATGGTCACAGTGTTGTTGGTTTGCCATATCATTTCATAAACTTTGAGAAGATTGTTGAGCAAGAGGTATCAAATGGACTTGAGGTTCCAGAATGCTGCCAATCTCTCTTTCTGGGCATTATTTGGCAGGAAGGATGGAGTGTGTGCCTGGCAAAGATCAGCCTTTCTTCGGAAGGAGGCTCAAATCCAATAGCTTCTTTAATCTTATGAACAATGCAGGCAAGAGGCTATCACTTTTCAATACTTATCTAAATGGATCTATTATGGAGATCAAGAATAGATTTCCTGTGCTCAGGATTCAGAATTGTCCTCCCAAGGCTCTATCAACAAGAGTTTGGAAAGAGATACATATTGGACTGTAAATCCTTAGAACTTCCTCCATTCTCAAAATCATGGAGGCTTCCAGAAGAGGCAATTCATTCTTGAGGGAGAAGGACAAATAACAAGATAATGGAGTGTTTGAATATCATGTGTACCATGGCTGCCAAACACTGATTTATGTAACATTCCAGCACTTTCTACATCATGGTTGGAACTCAAGGAACATTAATAAGTAGCTGATACTGAGTCAGGTCTCTGATCTACCTAGTCTTGCAGTGTGCAAAGGTCATCCCACAGATTGCATGCACCATCTCAAGACCTTTTCATGCCACCATTATGCCAGAGGGTCAAGAATTGCTGGCCAAAGGGTCCTAAACTCCCTTTCTTTGGGCTGTTGTAGGTTTTTCGGGCTATATGACCATGTTCTAGAGGCATTCTCTCCTGACGTTTTTGCTGCATGTATGGCAAGCATCTTCAGAGGTTATGAGGTCATTTCTTTGTGAAAATTTTCTTGTCTGAATGACTTGACATCCCATTGTAGATGAGTAACTGCATGAAGCATTGCTAACAACAAGACAGCAGGAGATGACAGGATCCCAGCTGAACTGTTTAAAATCTTGAAAGATGATGCTGTCAAGGTGATGCATGCCATATGCCAGCAAATATGGAAAATACAAGAACGGCCATTAGACTGGAAAAAATCAATTCATATCCCCATACCAAAAAGGGAAATGCTAAAGCAGGGTTCTCAACCTTCCTAATGCCATGACCCCTTAATACGCTTCCTCATGTTATGGTGACCCCCAACCATAAAATTAGTTTCGTTGCTACTTCATAACTCATTTTGCTGCTGTTATGAATAGTAACAGATTGGGGGAGGGTATTGATTTTATCCTGTGGGAGTTGTAGTTGCTGGGATTTATAGTTCACCAACAATCAAAGAGCATTCTGACCTCTACCAACGATGGAACTGAATCAAACTTGGCACACAGAATTCCCATGACCAACAGAAAATACTGGAAGGGTTTGGTGGACACTGACCTTGAGTTTTGGGAGTTGTAGTTTACCCACATCCAGAGAGAACTGTAGACTCAAACAATGATGGATCTGGACCAAACTTGGCACGAATTCTCAGTATGCCCAAATGTAAACACTAGTAGAGTTTGGGGGAAATAGACCTTGACATTTAGGAGTTGTAGTTACTGGGATTTATAGTTCACCTACAATCAAAGAGCATTTGAACCCTACCAAGGATTGAATTGGGCCAAACTTCCCACACAGAACCTCCATGACCAACAGAAAATACTGTGTTTTCTGGTGGCCTTTGGTGACCCCTCTGACACCCCCTCGTGACCTCTCCAGGGGTCCCGACCCCCAGGTTGAGGAACACTGTGCTAAAGACTGCTCAAACTTTTGTACAGTAGCCCTTATTTCTCCAGCAATACATGGAGAGAGAGTTGCTAGATGTACAAGCTGGGGTTTAGAAAAGGCAGAGTAACAAGAGACCAAATTGCCAATATCCGGATGCTGGATAATGGTGAAAGGCAGGGAGTGTCAGAAAAACATCTATTTCTGTTTTATTTACTGTTCTAAAGTCTTTGACTGTGTGATCATAATAAACTGTGGAAGGTTCTTGGTGGGATGGGCATCCCAAGCCCCCTTCCCTCTCTCCTGAGGAATCTGTACAAGGACCAAGGAGCAACAGTCAGAACTGACCATGGAACAACAGACTGGCGATTCCATCTGAACATGAGGAAGAACTTCCTGACTGTGAGAGCCGTTCAGCAGTAGAACTCCCTGCCCCGGAGTGTGGTGGAGGCTCCTTCTTTGGAAGCTTTTAAACAGAGGCTGGATGGCCATCTCTCAGGGGTGATTTGAATGCAATATCCCTGCTTCTTGGCAGAATGGGGTTGGACTGGATGGCCCAGGAGGTCTCTTCCAACTCTTTCATTCTATGATTCTATGATTCTATGATTCTATGACTGGTTTACGTTTGGGAAAGGTGTACGGCAGGGTTGTCTACTCTCACCCAACCTATTCAACTTGTATGCAGAACACATCATGCGATGTGTGGGGCTTGATGAATGCAAAGCTGGAGTTAAAATTGCTGGAAGAAACATTAACAACCTCAGATATGCAGGTGACACCACTCTGATGGCCGAAAGTGAGGAGGAGCTGAGGAGCCTTCTCATCAAGGTAAAAGAAGAAAGTGCAAAAGCTGGGTTGCAGCTAAACATAAAAAAAACCAAGATTATGGCAACAAGAATGATTGAGAACTGGGAAATAGAGGGAGAAAATGTGGAGGCCGTGACAGACTTTGTATTTCTAGGAGCAAAGATGACTGCAGATGCAGACTGTGGCCAGGAAATCAGAAGACGCTTCCTTCTTGGGAAGAGAGCAATGACCCATCTCGATAAAATAGTGAAGTGTAGAAACATCACATTGGCAACCAAGATCCGCATAGTTAAAGCAATGGTATTCCCCATAATCATCTACGGATGTGAGAGCTGGACCTTAGGGAAGGCTGAGCGAAGGAAGAGAGATGCTTTTGAGCTGTGGTGTTGGAGGAAAGTTCTGAGAGTGCCTTGGACTGCGAGAAGATCCAACCGGTCCATCCTCCAGGAAATAAAGCCCGACTGCTCATTGGAGGGAAGGAGACTAGAGACAAAGTTGAAGTCCTTTGGCCACATCATGAGGAGACAGCAAAGCCTAGAGAAGGGAATGATGCTGGGGAAAGTGGAAGGAAAAAGGAAGAGGGGCCAACCAAGGACAAGGTGGTTGGATGGTATCCTTGAAGTGACTGGATTCACCTTGAAGGAGCTGGGGGTGGTGACGACCGACAGGGAGCTCTGGCTTGGGATGGTCCAGGAGGTCACAAAGAGTCAGAAGCAACTGAATGAATAAACAACAACAACAAAGGTCTGCCTCTAAACTGTTCTGGTCATTGAGAGACTAGCCATGAACTGACACCTAGACCCAATGCAGGGAATTTGGTGATGGTGGAAAGATTTAAGTAATGTGGTGAGATGCAGCTTTTTCCAGATAAATATTAAATTTTAGGGATTTTTCTGTCCTTTACTGTAAGTAAGCATTTTCTGAAGCATCCACCAAACTGATAATACAGCTGATGAGGTGCCCATTTTGACACGTCTGGATTCTGTTTACAGCCAAGACCTTTTGACAATTGATACGAAGATTAACTTCAGCCGCAGACTACACCAGGTCTCAATGGGACCTTTGTTTGGACAAACTGAACAGCTAATACCCCATTCAGATAAACTCTGCAGTTAATCCCCAGTTTAAACAAGGATCCTTGCACAACCAGAGAGGTTGGCTTTCTAAAACAAAAGGAGTTTCAACATTCATCAGCTCAATTTCTCCTGATAAAAAGGGGGAAATGGCATCACTTCTCCTTTGTACAACTTCTCCCAGGGTCATAGGTGCTGATTTTAATCCCATGTGTCCACAGATTACATTAACGGCTCACATTATATTAGGAGAAGGAGTGGTATGTTACTTTATTGTTTGAATATATATTTAAAAATATCGAGAACAGATCATTTTGTCAATGCCAAACTCTTCAAAATTTGGCTATGGTTCTGCAGGCTGTTTGCATAGTGGAAATCTATACCTGTGTAATTAAATGGGGCTTGCTCAAGTCCAGCCATCTTCTGAAAGTCAACATTGTGAGATTAGGGGTGCATCTAGACTCCACTTTAATTGTCATGGCTCAATGCTATGGAATTATGGGATTTGTTGTTTGGTATCACCAGCATTCTTTGGTAGGTAAATCCATAATTCCCAGGATCCCATCATATTGGAGCATGGCGCATGATTCGACAAGGTCCCCCATGACCTTCTGGCAAGGAAACTAGTCCAATGTGGGCTAGGCAAAACTATGGTGAGGTGGATCTGTAAGTGGTTAAGTGGACGAACACAGAGAGTGCTCACTAATGCTTCCTCTTCATCTTGGAAAGAAGTGATGAGCGGAGTGCCGCAGGGTTCCGTCCTGGGCCCGGTCCTGTTCAACATCTTTATTAACGACTTAGATGAAGGGCTAGAAGGCAGGATCATCAAGTTTGCAGACGACACCAAATTGGGAGGGATAGCCAATAGTCCAGAGGACAGGAGCAGAATTCAAAACGATCTTGACAGATTAGAGAGATGGGCCAAAACTAACAAAATGAAGTTCAACAGTGACAAATGCAAGATACTCCACTTTGGCAGAAAAAATGAAATGCAAAGATACAGAATGGGGGACAATGCCTGGCTCGAGAGCAGTACGTGTGAAAAAGATCTTGGAGTCCTCGTGGACAACAAGTTAAACATGAGCCAACAATGTGATGTGGCGGCAAAAAAAGCCAATGGGATTTTGGCCTGCATCAAGAGGAGCATAGTGTCTAGATCTAAGGAAGTCATGCTACCCCTCTATTCTGCTTTGGTTAGACCACATCTGGAATATTGTGTCCAATTCTGGGCACCACAATTCAAGAGAGATATTGACAAGCTGGAATGTGTCCAGAGGAGGGCGACTCAAATGATCAAGGGTCTGGAGAACAAGCCCTATGAGGAGCGGCTTGGGGAACTGGGCATGTTTAGCCTGAAGAAGAGAAGGTTGAGAGGAGATATGATAGCCATGTATAAATATGTGAGAGGAAGCCACAGGGAGGAGGGAGCAAGCTTGTTTTCTGCTTCCTTGGAGACTAGGACGCAATGGAACAATGGCTTCAAACTACAAGAGAGGAGATTCCATCTGAACATGAGGAAGAACTTCCTGACTGTGAGAGCCGTTCAGCAGTGGAACTCTCTGCCCTGGAGTGTGGTGGAGGCTCCTTCTTTGGAAGCTTTTAAGCAGAGGCTGGATGGCCATCTGTCAGGGGTGATTTGAATGCAATATTCCTGCTTCTTGGCAGAATGGGGTTGGACTGGATGGCCCAGGAGGTCTCTTCCAACTCTTTGATTCTATGATTCTATCTAGAACTGGCCTTGGTTTCTCCCTGTGGCTATGGACTGCAGATATGCTTTCCTGGGCACTTGCCACAGCATTAAAGAGGACAATAATATCATCCCCAGGAACTTAGACCCGTAGAATCAAAGAGTTGGAAGAGTTGTTCAAAAGGCATTAAAGTCAAGGAAAAACATATACACATACAGTAAATGCTGAAAATGATATATTTTATTGACTGCAGAAGAGCCAGTTGACAAAGATAAGCATTGTTTCTTCCCTGGATCAGAGAAGGTCTATAGTTCAAGGAGAAACTGAAATGAGGATACGGTTGATGTTTCTTCCATGATGTCAGATGAAACAACCAGAAAGGAGATATAGTCTACCATGAAGCTTCTTCTGCAGCAACGTGGATCCATCTATGGAAGCTTTGGAGCTAGTGGTGCCACAATGTTGTTCTGTCAAACATGGCAAGGGAAAGGAAAAGAGTTAGCTTCAACCAACTAAAATCCATCAGGTTTCTCTGATGGTGATGATGATGTTTGAGAACATTTACCCCATGAGCACCCAGTCCTAACCAGAGCCTGGAAATGGGGGTTGCTCAGAAGTCTCCAGTTTTCATGAATCATCCCCAGGAGGGAAACAGGGATGCATTTGTTTTCCTTTTGGGTGGGCTTAGCTTTAGAAAGAGGAGAGCGTAGGGTGCAAACCTTCAGCTCAACAAGTAGAGCAGCTGCTTGCTACTACTGTATTTACTCAAGTCTAAAGCACCTTTCATTGCTAAATGACATTGTCTGGGCAGTCTACGAAGCATTGTTCCAAGCAGCATGAAGTGGCTGTGGGCAAGACATCCCAGCTGGGGACAGAGGAGGGAGAGGTGTGATGAATATGTTGAATGTATTAAATGAAATTGTATGAAAGTTGTATGGTTGGGCCTATATAACCAGAAGATACAATCCGAAGAAGATTGAGGTAATTTTTCTGCTTCTTGGCAGGGGGTTGGACTGGATGGCCCACGAGTCTCTTCTAACTCAATGATTCTATGATTCTATGGAATGTAAAATTGGCATTATGGAAAACTGCAAAAGGCTGATGAAGGAAAACGACTAAACAGCTGGACTGCTGAAAATGATTAACTCTGTGGTGGAAAACAACATGTTTACATTACCCGAGACAATTACTCTTTTAAGCTAAGGAATTCGAACAATTTGCTCTATAATAGAACTTTTTTATTCCAAAATTAAGTCAGATCTACAATGGACCGTGGGGTCTGGTCACCCACTGCTTTGTCTTAGGAGGAAGAGGGTGTATTCATAGAATGGCGGATTTGCTGGGAATGCAATCTGGTCTACGTGCAGATCTCTGCTCCAGGAGCAGGAAGAAGAGATGGTAATGTATCCATGGTGAATGAATTGATGTTTATGTATATGTGAATGTTGTGCAAAATGTAATATCCCCTTGTTTGTGTACCCACCATTACCATGAGGTCTCTTCCAACTCTTTGATTCTATGATTCTATGTTAATGGTTTTGATGCTTTAACTTGCAAAGCCTTCCAAGACTATGGCTCGACACAGTTCACTTCCTCTTTCCATCCCAGTTATTGCAGCTTGGAAGTTTGCCCTCCACTCTGCTTTGCATCCCCTTTCTGGCCAATTCCATTCTGCCAGGTTGGAAGACACAGCTGAAACACTCCTGAAAGATGCCCATCCAACTTCCAAAGAAGGAAGGTCCACCACCTTTTGAGTCAATCTATTCCACAGCTGAACCACAGTGGAAAAGGACTTTTGAATGTTTAGGTGGAGTCTCTTTCCACTCAGAAACTGCTCTGGTAATCAAAACACTGATTTTTTGGATAGGAAAATGAATACTGGGACAGAACATATCCATTCTTAGACAAATTTGAAACCCTGACTGTCCACATGCTTTGCATCAATCATTTAAAGTACCCAAATATTAAATCCAGGGATTTGAAAACAAAATACAGATGAATTTCTTCCAAAATTTGGAGATAAAAACCTGAACCCATCCAGTATCCTTTGATGGGGTGGTTTCTCTATCTACCTTACAACCAAATCAGTTTATGCTGCTTAAAATGAGAACAATATCAATTGAAAGACATACAATTAATTTAAACAGTCAAAAAGCCTACTAAACAATTGAAAGCCTTCGAGAAAACCATTGAATAGTTTGAAAAGTTAAAGTTTTCAAAGTGTTATGGTTCAGGGAATCACAGATCTGTGTGTTCAGCTGTCCCAGACAGTGGTTGACCACCAATGGAGAACACATTTCCAGAAATGAACAATTGAGTGCTTACCCCAAGGATACTGGCTGGACCATCAGGATAACTCAAATCCAGGATCTTCAGAAGAGGCAATGCTGCTGGATCCAGGGTGTCTACAACAAACCAAAGCAAAAAAGGGTAAATGTAAACCTGGGCTGATGAACTTCAAAGATATACCTTTGACGATAACATTGTTAGCTTGGCTGGACCATACAAATGTGTATATATATGGTTTTGCACATGCATTGCAATTTTTTAAATTTTTTTAGTGTTTTAAGTCTCTTCCACTGTGTTTTCCAGTGTCTTTATGAGTGATGGGCACTTCTTGGCCTGATAGGTGTATTGTGTCCAAATTTGGTGTCAATTCGCTCAATAGTTTTTGAGTTATATTAATCCCACAAATGAACATTGCATTTTTATTTATATACTAGCTGTACCCGCCACGCGTTGCTGTGGCCAACCTTCCCTCCCCTTTCTCTCCTTCCTTCCCTCTTTCCTTCCTTTCCTCTTTTTCTTTTCCTATTTCTCTTCTTTCTTCCATCTCTACCTGTTTCTTTTCTTCCTTTCTTTGCTCTTTGGTTACATCCTTCCTTCCTTCCTTCCTTCCTTCCTTCCTTCCTTCCTTCCTTCCTTCCTTGTGACCACTCTCACAACCACCATGTCAGGCTACACAGAGAAGCCATTGAAATCCACAAACATGTGGACAATTTCAACAGAAAGGAAGAAACCATGAAAATGAACAAAATCTGGCTACCAGTATTAAAAAACTCTAAAATTGCAACAGCAAAACAGCAGAGGGAAAAAAATCAGGGACATCCAATCACCTTTCAAGAAGAGTTTGCTCCAGGCACAGTCAGCCCATTATATGCTAATCAGGTGGTCAGTTGAAAGATTCACACCTAGCCCAACTTACAAAAGCCCTTTGTCTCACCCTGGTCATTCCACAGATATATAAACCCCCTTTTTTCCCAGTTCCAGCAGACCTCACCTCTGAGTTTGCTTGCCATAGATGCAGGCGAAACGTCAGGAGAAATGCCTCTAGAACATGGCCATATAGCCCAAAAAACCCACAAGAACTGAGTGGGCAAGAGTCGTTTAGGCCACTTCAATGGCGAGAGTCAATTATGCCATTAAGAGGACTCTAATGCTCATCTATAGCTATTCTTGCACATCAGTACTCCCCAGCCAATGTCCCCATTTACAGCAGGATGGCTAAGTCATTTTGTCGGACCCACCACATACTTTCATATATTTTATCCATGCATTGAATGTATGTCCCACCTTGTTCCCAGTATCACTTACTTAAGCAGATTCAGGACATTTCCAAGCAGATATTTCTTGTCTCTCAATATATCTTCAAGCAGATCTTCCTTGTCTCCTAAGAGACCTCCAAGCAGACCTTTGTTGCCTCCTAAGACACCTCCAAGCAGATCTCTTCTTTGCCGTCCTAAGAGGCCACTGAACAGACCACTTTGTTTGTCCAGGGTGCCACCAGTTGAACTTCCTTGAATTCCTCTTACAATAACTTCTCCAAAGACTCTTTTGAGGATTCCCTTCAACACCTGAGAGACTGCTGTAGAAAGTTGATAACGTTTTGAATAAGAGCTGGAAAGTCAACAAAGTAAAACTGTGTTCCAGCTATATTTTCCACCATCACTACTGATGCCCCCACCACTCCCACCCCCCACTTTTCTTCCCAAGGTTATGTTGCCTTTGACTAAACTGACTCCTGACTTTATAGGCAACCTTTTACTCCATTTTTGTCCCATGAGATAATCTGGTTGGAATCATCAATTATATACATATGGGGTAAACGTATCTATAAGCTACGTGCAACAAGGACACATTTTTAGTGGCACAGAAGCAGGCCATGAAGCTTGGCACTGCCAGGTTAATGACATTGGCATTCCCTTGCAATGAATGATGATTAATTAGCAGTGTCCATAGTGCCAAGACAAACGCACTGATGGTTTCAGCACCAACACATTGTGAACCATTTCAGTGTCAAAAGCACGGTTATTGTGCAAAATATATACATCCCAATATGAAAATTGAAAGAGATACAAATACTAACCTCTTCTAATGTCTTCTGAATTCACCACGGCTGTCACGGGGCTTCCTTCTTGTGCCACAGCTTCCTGGAAGGGCAGGACGCCACACAGGAGAAGGATGGTCAAAATCTTGAGCATCTTGACTTGAGAATCATAGAATCATAGAATCAAAGAGTTGGAAGAGACCTCATGGGCCATCCAGTCCAACCCCATTCTGCCAAGAAGCAGGAATATTGCATTCAAATCACCCCTGAGAGATGGCCAGCCAGCCTCTGTTTAAATGCCTCCAAAGAAGGAGCCTCCACCACACTCCGGGGCAGAGATTCCACTGCTGAACGGCTCTCACAGTCAGGAAGTTCTTCCTCATGTTCAAATGGAATCTCCTTTCTTGTAGTTTGAAGCCATTGTTCCTTGTCCTAATCTCCAAGGAAGCAGTAAACAAGTTTGCTCCCTCCTCCCTGTGGCTTCCTCTCTTCCAATATGGAATTGGAAAGGGACTCAGGGCCACCAAGCCCATCCTCTTCTGCAAAGCAGGAATCTATAATACAAGCCCTCCTGACAGATGGCCATTATCCAGCCTCTGTTTATGAACCTCCAGAGAAGGAAGGCAGCTCCACCAAACCTCCAGGCACCAGATTCCCCTGGAGAATGCCTTGGACCTTCAGGAAGCTTTCCCTAATATTTACATTGGAATTTCTTTTCCTGGAGTCTGAATTCATGGGGGCATCAAATGAATGCAGTTTGTCAAATGAATGCAGTTTGACACAGTGGAATTGCTGTGTCTCAATACTATGGAAGTTGTAGTTTTATAAGGTCTTTAGCCTTCTCTGCCAAAGAGCACTGGTTCTTCGCCAAACTCCAACTCTCAGGATACCACTACGTTGAGCCATGAAAGTTTAAGTGGTGTCAATATGCATCTGCCATGTAGATGAAGGCTAAATGTAAATTTCATGGAGTCAGTAGGGTTTTTTCAACATGGAACCAGCAATTTAGATGAGAAGAAAATCCCACTAATGTTGAATGTATTGTCACAGGCTTTCATGGCCGGAATCACTGGGTTGTTGTAGGTTTTTTTGGGCTATATGGCCATTATCTCCTGACATTTCACCTGCATCTATGGCAAGCATCCACTACCTCTGAAAATGCTTACCATAGATGCAAGCGAAACATCAGAAGAGAATGCTTCTATAACATGGCCATATAGCTCAAAAAAACCTACAACAACCCACTAATGTTCATTTTAGCTCCCGTTGTGATCATATATGAAACTGACCCACTCAAAGTCAGATTTCCGTACCTGAAACCCATTCCTGCTTAACCATCTAGCAAGAGGATGAATGTACGTTGTGTTGATTGCAATAAATACATGAATTAATGCCTAGCCCTTGAAAGATCAATCTTGAGTTGGGAAATCAAACTGGTTGGTTCATTTTGGGAGAAGCAACCTTTTTGCAAGAGAGTCAAGCTGAGCTCCCGTTGGATCCTGACCTTACTCACCTGTCGGCTTTGCAAGGTGTCCCCAAATTGTTGTCCTCTGTGGAGGAAGACATTGTGAGCCAAGAGTGGACACCCCTTATATACGAAATATCTTCATTAATAATGATGAAAACCCTCTCTTTGTGGAAACCCGTGATATTTGCTTGGGTATAAAATAGAATTACTGAGTGTAGTACAAATATTTATAAATTTGAAAAGGATGGCAAATTGTTATGTAAGAATGTATGGAACACCTCAGCAGGGGCATTTGGCTCAGGATTGATCTTGGATGCCAGTTTCCAGTGGAGAGAGTCAAAGATCATGATGACCCAGAACAATGTCAAGATCTTGGATGAGATTCCAGAGGTTGGCTTTGATTCAGCCATGGATTGGAACAGAAAGAATTGGTGCAAACTTGTATCAGAATAGAGTGATATTGACTGTTTATTTCATGTTCAACCCTATGAGATCCATACTTACTTACTTACTTATTTTCTCCTCCATTAATTTTTCTCTTTTCCTGTCCTTTTTTGGTAGAATCATAGAATCTTAGAGTTGGAAGAGAACTCATGGGCCATCCAGTCCAACCCCATTCTGCCAAGAAGCAGGAATGTTGCATTCAAATCACCCCTGACAGATGACCATCCACTCTCAGTTTAAAAGCTTCCAAAGAAGGAGCCTCCACCACACTCCGGGGCAGAGAGTTCCACTGCTGAACGGCTCTCACAGTCAGGAAGTTCTTCCTCATGTTCAGATGGAATCTCCTCTCTTGTAGTTTGAAGCCATTGTTCCGCATCCTAGTCTCCAAGGAAGCAGAAAACAAGCTTGCTCCCTCCTCCCTGTGGCTTCCTCTCACATATTTATACATGGCTATCATATCTCCTCTCAGCCTTCTCTTCTTCAGTCTAAAAATGCCATCTCCTTAAGCCACTCCTCATAGGGCTTGTTCTCCAGACCCTTGATCATTTTAGTCGCCTTCCTGTGGACACATTCCAGCTTAGAGTCAATATCTCTCTTGAATTGTGGTGCCCAGAATTGGACACAATATTTCAGGTGTGGTCTAACCAAAGCAGAATAGAGGGGTAGCTTCTCACTGTAATGTTTCCTCCCCCTACCCTCCTTGGATCTTCTCAATCCTTGTCAGTTCTTGTCTCGCCCCTTTGGCCACCGTCTTCTGGCACTCTCCTTCTCCTCCTTGCCTTCCTCCATTGCTGTCTTCCTGCTCCATGTCACCTGCTGCAGCTGTCTCCCGTCTCCACGTCGTCCTCTTTTACCACTTCCCCTGCCGCAATCGAACAGCTAATACCCCATTCAGATAAACTCTGCTGTTGACCCCCAGTTTGAATAAGGATTCTTGCACAACCAGAGGGGTTGCCTTTCTAAAACAAAAGGAGTTTTGACACACACCGGCTCTATTTCTCCTTGTAAAAAGGGAGAAATGGCATAACTTCTCTTCCAGAGTCCCTTCCAGAGTCATTGGTGCTGACTTTAATTCCATGTGTCTATGAATTACATTAATGGCTCACATTATCATCATCATCATCATCATCATCATCATCACCACTTTATTTCTTAATTAGTCGCTCTCCACCAAGGTGCTCCGAGCGACTTACAATTTAAAATAGCTTATACACAATATAAAAACATTCAATATAAAAACATTCAACATAAAAACATTCAACATAAAATCATTCAGCAGTGACTATGGCAAAATTTGATCCGATTACTCAAATGCACAACCAAACAGCCGAGACTTGAGTGCCTTTACAAAAGGTCGCAACTCTGACATTGCTCTAATGTATGGAGGCAATGAGTTCCACAGAATTGGAGCATTGATCGAAAAAGCTCTACGCCTTGTAGCTTCCAAATGTGCCTCCCTAAGACCCGGGACGTATAGGAGATTTTCCTGGGTGGATCGAGGTGACCACTGATGGGGAAAAGGAATGAGGCGGTCCCTAAAGATATAAAGGTCCTTGGCCATTTTGAGCTCTCAATGACAGGATCAGGAACTTGTAGGAGATCCGATGTTCTATTGGTAGCCAATGCAGTTGTTGCAGAATCGGTGTAATATGGGATCATAGAATCATAGAATCAAAGAGTTGGAAGAGACCTCCTGGGCCATCCAGTCCAACCCCATTCTCCCAAGAAGCAGGAATATTGCATTCAAATCACCCCTGACAGATGGCCATCCAGCCTCTGTTTAAAAGCTTCCAAAGAAGGAGCCTCCACCACACTCTGGGGCAGAGAGTTCCAATGCTGAACAGCTCTCACAGTCAGGAAGTTCTTCCTCATGTTCAGATGGAATCTCCTCTCTTGTAGTTTGAAGCCATTGTTCCACGTCCTAGTCTCCAAGGAAGCAGAAAACAAGCTCCCTCCCTCCTCCTTGTGGCTTCCTCTCACATATTTATACATGGCTGTCCGGGAGTCCCAAGCCACCTCTGGTTTTCTTGTCAATCAAATTATCATATTTTATTCTTGGTCTTCCCCCGGCCCATATGAATTTTAATATCTCTTTCTTCCATTTTACAAAAAGTATTTGACTTCTAATTATTGGGAGATTTTGAAAAAGAAACGTCAATTTTGGTAATATATTCATCTTAACTAAAGAGATGCTGAAAAGGTGTGTTTAGGGATGTCACCTGGATATCATCATGAGCACATACTGGAAATACATGGTTTGATTCAAGATCTCAACTGGTGGCATTTTCTGTCTGGCATTTTACAGTTGGATCTCCAACTTCACAGGTCTGAATTTTGCAAATTTGATTGTTTTCAGATTCAATTATGTTCTTTCTAGGAATCGCTAGACTTTGCAATGCTACTTTGTGATACTGCAGAAGACCTTGGCCATAAAATCTCACTGGAGGACTCCGAGATTCCTGGAGATGATGTTTTCTCTAGGAAGCTCTAGGTCTTCCAGTGCAATTCTGTTAGATAGAAATGGCACAGCATTTCTATTCTTGGGGGGGGGGGGGGGAATACTGTTTGATGAATATGTGGTAAATTGATAGCACCTGGGTGTGACTGTGAATGCCATGATGCAATGCCTAAGAGGATGTAGTAATGGCTGAGTCATAATCATGTGAGGGTGATTGCAAAGCCAGTGTCTCTTACTGATGACCTGTCAGCAGGTGTCTATTAGAGTTGGTTAGGTTAACTTCGTTAAAACCTTAAATTCATTAAAATCTATTGAATTTGGTCTTTTGAATCAATTTTGAACCATGCAGGAAAAGTAAGAGGTGTAATTACAATTTGAACCACTTACCCTTTTTATTCATAAATATTTCGTAATATTCAGAAGTCCCCCCAGGTTATTTTAATTTTCACAAGCATTAAGCAACTTTTGTAAAGTTTGGCTTCCCCTTCCAGACGATGCAAAGGAGGGATGAGGTGGGCGTGCCTAAGCACAGCCATTGTTTAGTTTGTGCAGGGAAGGCCCCCAATGGCAGAGATTGCAAAAGGCCCTGTTGTTAAACTACATTTCCCACCCCGCCTTGCTGCGCATTCACCAAAATGTCCGATCAGCAGGCTCCTCCTCCTCCTCCTCCTTTTCTGCATTACCAGCTGGAGCTCTGGAGTTTGCATTCAAACCAAGTTTTCCTCACTCCCTTGAGACTACTCAATCTCAAGGTTTGGGTGCTTTCTGTTATAGATCAGTGGCACTAAAGGTTGATTGGGATATTGGTTAAAGCGACCAATTTTGGAAAGGAAGGAGAACCTGTCAGAAGGACCTTCCTTCCTTCCTTCCTCCCCTCCCTCCCCTCCCTCCGTCCTTTCTTCCTTCATTCCCTCTCCTGCCTCCCTCCCTCCAGGTGGATCAGGCAGATCTTATCGAGGAACCACTTCCAACTGCTTTGCCTCAATGCTACACAATCCTGGTGTTTTGGATTTCCACTCCCATTATTCCTAACAGCCTGAAGCCCACTGCCAGGCTGAAGTCTGGCAGCGGGAGCCAATTGGCACCTGAGGGGGTGTTGCTGCCTCCTCCTCCTCAGCATTGACAGCCAAGGCAGGTGTGGAGTGGAAGATCCCCTCAGTCAGGAGTGGCCTGAGTGGAAGAGCCCTGAAGTTTCCCTAGTGCTAGTGCTGAAGTTTCCTACTGCACATGTGTATCTGCCATTAACGAAGCTGTTTCGGAAGTTTCGGAAAGTTTTGGGGAAGATATTATTTTAAAGGAAATGACTTTAGAATTGAACCACCAGCTGAAACAAGTTTTGAACCTTTTTTTTATCAAACAAGCCTAGTGGCTATATAAGAAGGATGAAATAATCCATCTTTCTCTCTCCTGTGTGACTCGGTGAAAGTATCTGCCTATGTGGTATGTGACTATGTGATGACTCTAATTGTTTGCAGGTACAAAGAAAGTGGATCTGCATATCCTGTTTGTATATTTGTATATCATGCAACATTGAAGATTACAGACTCTGAATATGTTGGATGACACCTGTATAGGTATATTCAGGAGCTGACAGTTGGACCCTGCTGATAGACAGGTTGACACACATTTTTGCTGTGAAAGGTCTCTGCTGTATTTTCCTTGCTTCTGGGACACTTGCTATCCAGCTTGCAGCAGTTCAGGGAGGTCATGATTTGGAAACTATAAATCACTTCATGTACTAGCAAATCCCATGACAAATTATTGGGAAAGGTGACTACAGAATCATATTGAAGGACTTGGGGATTCTTCAAGAAAACAACATCTCTAGGAAACTCTAGGTCCTTCAGTGCAATTTTGGGGGAAGTTCAACATGGAGTCATAACGGAAGACCCAGAGATTCCTAAAGATGTGTTTTTTCAGGTGAAAGAACAGGTTTTTAATGGGGTTTCCTCACTTTTTGAAGTAGGCCTGCACCTATAATCCTTAACCTGAGCTAATATGGAGGGCTGACCGTACATGGGCAACACATGCTGAGACTGGACTTGTTCAAAAGGCATTAAAGTAGAGGAAAAACATATACACATACAGTAAATGCTGAAAATGATATATTTTATTGACTGCAGAAGAGCTGGTTGACATCCTTCCCTGGTAAGTTGGACAAAGATAAGCATTGTTTCTTCCCTGGACCACAGCAGGTCTACAGCTCAAGGAGAAGCTGAACTGGGGATACAGTTGATGTTTCTTCCATGGTTCAGACCAGGAGCCAAGATGTCAGATGAAGCAGCCAGAAAGGAGATATAGTCTACCATGAAGCTTCTTCTGCAGCAACATGGGTCCATCTATGGAAGCTTTGGAGCTAGTGGTGCCACAATGTTGTTCTGTCAAACATGGCAAGGGAAAGGAAAAGAGTTAGCTTCAACCAACTAAAATCCATCAGGTTTCTCTGATGGTGATGATGGTGATTGAGAACATTTACCCTATCACCATCCCGGCCTAAGCAGAGCCTGGAAATGTGGGTTGCCCGACCTCAGAACTGACCAGAAGTCTCCAGTTTTCATGAATTATCTCCAGGAGGGAAACAGGGATGCATTTGTTTTCCTTTTGGGTGGGCTTAGCTTTAGAAAGAGGAGAGTGTTGGGTGCAAACCTTCAGCTCAGCAAGTAGAGCAACAACTTGTTTCTACTGTATTTACTCAAGTCTAAAGCCTCTTTCATGGCTAAATTACATTGTCTGGGCAGTCTAGGAAGCATTGTCCCAAGCAGCATGAAGTGGCTGTGGGTAAGACATCCCAACTGAGGACAGAGGAGGGAGAGGTGTGCATTGAATGAAACTGTATGAAAGATGTATGATTGGGGCCTATATAGCCTGAAGATACCATCCTAAGAAGACTGAGGTCTAAAATTGGCACTATAGAAAACTGCAAAAGGCTGATGAAGAAAAATGACTAAACAGCTGGACTGCTGACAATTATTAACTCTGTGGTTGAAAACAACATGTTTACATTACCCGAGACAATGACTCTTTTAAGTTAAGGAAGTCAAACAATTTGCTATATCATAGAACTTTTTTATTCCAAAGTGAGTCAGATCTACAATGGAACGTGGGGTCTGGTCACCCACTGCTTTGTCCTAGGGATGGAGGAAGATGGTGTATTCGTAGAATGGCAGATTTGCTGGGAATGCAATCTGGTCTACGTGCAGGTCTCCAGGAGCAGGAAGAAGAGATGGTAATGTATGGTAAGAGATGGTAATGTATGCATGGTGAATGAAGGAATGTTTATGTGTATGTGAATATTGTGTAAAATGTTGTGTAAAATGTAATAAAATGTACCCACCACTACCTCATATTATATTTGACAGCAAATCCTTTTTCTTTTCTTTTCTTTTCTTTCTTTCTTTCTTTTGTAATGCACATATTCATTACATTTGATGGTGCATTCTACTTGAGAAAATACAATATTTGCAAGTGTTAATGGTTTTATTGCTGCAACTTGCAAAGCCAGCAGAAGCCAAAAATGCCCACACAATCCAGGGCATTTCAGTGCAAAACATAATATATTTGGCGCATGAATGCCACCCTCCAAGTTTCACAAAAGGGAGAGGGAGGGGAATGATGCTTAAATGGGATACACGGCTTCAGCTGTAATAAGCTACCTTGAATCCTGTGCTGGGAGGAAGGCAGGATGTTACTGTACAAGCCCATGTTTAGGTCTCAGATGGACCAAGTTCCCATCTTTCATCTCTCTACTTAGATGAAGAGATGGCTTCATTTTTGATAAGACATAATCCCCTTCTACACTGTCCTTATATCTCAGGACCTGATCCCATGTTATCTGTGGAGTCCCGCAGGGTTCAGTATTGTCCCCTATGTTGTTCAACATATACATGAAGCCGTTGGGAGAGATCATCCGGAGTTTTGGGGTGCGGTGTCATCTGTACGCAGATGATGTCCAACTCTATCACTCTTTTCCACCTACCACTAAGGAGGCTGTTCAGGTCATGAACCGGTGCTTGGCCACTGTGACGGACTGGATGAGGGACAACAGATTGAAACTAAATCCAGACAAGACAGAGGTACTCCTGGTCAGTCGTAAGACCGAACAGGGTACGGGGTTACAGCCTGTGATGGACGGGGTCACACTCCCCCTAAAAGCACAGGTACGCAGTCTGGGAGTTCTCCTGGGGAAGGCTGACTTGGCCACGGTAGTACACGCTTTGGTTACATCCCGTTTAGATTACTGCAACGCTCTCTACGTGGGGTTGCCTCTGAAGACTGCCCGGAAGCTGCAGCAAGTACAACGCGCGGCAGCCAGACTACTAACGGGTGCTGGATACAGGGAGCACACCACTCCGCTGTTACTCCAGCTCCACTGGCTGCCGATTAGCTTCCGAGCACAATTCAAAGTGCTGGTGTTAACCCATAAAGCCCTAAACGACTCCGGCCCTGTTTACCTCTCCGAATGTATTCTCCTCTATGAACCATCAAGACCATTAAGATTGTCTGGAGGGGCCCTGCTCTCCGTCCCACCGCCTGCACAATCACGGCTGGTGGGGACGAGGGACAGGGCCTTCTCGATGGTGGCTCCCCGGCTTTGGATCTCCCTCCCATTAGAGATCAGAACTGCCCCCTCCCTCATGACGTTCAGGAAATTAACAAAGACCTGGTTGTGGAATGTGGCATTTGACAACTGATTTAATTCTTTGCCCACATGAAAGGAGGATGATGAACGGTAGTTGGGATTGCGATTGTGTGGACGATTTGGCTCTTATAACTGTGATGACAATGTTTTAATGCTTATGGTACTTATATTTTAATCATATAATGATTGCATTGTGTTGTTATTGTATATTTTGTATGTTAACACATGTTGTGAACTGGTCCGAATCCCTCTTTGAAGGTGAGAGGGTCGGTATATAAAACCTCGAAATAAATAAATAATAAATAAATAAATATCTGCTTTGAACTGGATTATAGGAGTCTCCACTGCCATATAATCTGGAATAAGTCCTGGGATCAGGTCCTGGGATATAAGCACAGTGTAGAAGGGGTTTTAATGGTGTATCTTACATTTTTTACCAAAAAAAAAAAAAAAAGAAGAATCACCTTTCCTGAGTAGAGTGACAAAAGACCCTTTTGATTATGATCAGACCTAGCTGGACCTTTGAGGTGGTCCTAGTCCTTTCTCCTCTCTCTGCAGAATGACCCTTGCCTTAACCACAAGTTATCTCAAATTCCATTATTTGGGCCTAAATCCTTCCTCAACTTAGACATGAGGTGAACTTGTACATTAGTATATTATTAAAATCATATCATCATTCTCTCTTTTTCTCACTCATGTACTTCAGTAAGGATTAATGACCATCTGCACTGTTTGGTTGCCTTCCCTTTTCCCTTCCACACTTCAATGGCCAGAGTCAATTATGCCGGGAAGAGGACCCCAATGCTCATCTACAGCTCTTCTTGCACATCAGTATTCTCCTAACCCTAACCCTAACCCTAATCCTAACTCCAGCCAACGTCCCAATTTACAGCAGGATGGCTAAGTCGTTTTTTTGGCCCCACCACATACTTTCATATATTTTATCCATGCATTGAATGTATGCCCCACCCAGTATCACTTACTTAAGCAGTAACTGGACCTTCCTTGTCTCCCAAGAGACCTCCAAGCGGACCTTCCATGTATCCCAAGAGACCTCCAAGCGGACCTTCCATGTCTCCCAAGAGACCTCCAAGCGGACCTTCCTTGTCTCCAAGAAACCTCCAAGGGGACCTTCCATGTATCCCAAGAGACCTCCAAGCGGACCTTCCTTGTCTCCCAAGAGACCTCCAAGCGGACCTTCCTTGTCTCCCAAGAGACCTCCAAGCGGACCTTCCTTGTCTCCCAAGAGACCTCCAAGCGGACCTTCCTTGTCTCCCAAGAGACCTCCAAGCGGACCTTCCTTGTCTCCCAAGACACCTCCAAGTGGACCTTTGTTGCCTCCTGAGACGCCTCCAAGCAGATCTCTTCTTCGCCGTGCTAAGAGACCTCTCAACAGACCTCTTTGTTTGTCTGGGGTGGCCCCAATTGAATTTCCTTGACTTCCTCCTGAAAGATCTTCTATCAAGACTAAATTGAAGATTTTCTCCAACATCTCAGAGATTGCTGTAGAAAGTTGATACCGTTTTGAATAAGAGAGGGAAAGTCACCAAAGTAAAACTGTGTCTCAGCATTATTCACCACCATCACTACTATTACATGCAGATCAAGAATAGGGCTCCACAGCCACCTACGGATCCACCCCCAGGTTACCATCATCCTCGGATTACGAGGGATCGCCTAAGTAAGTAAGTAAGTACACCTTTTTCCCAATGCTGTGTTGTCTTTGACTAAGCTGACTCCTGACATCATCATCATCAACATTATTTCCAACATTTCTACCCTACCCTTCTCAACCTCCGAGGGGGACTCAGAGCGGTTTACACTGGCAACAATTCGATGCCACAATGTACACACAGATATAATAAATATAACAGAAGTTAAACAATAAAAACAGTAAATTAAAAACAATTTAAAAACAATTATTATAAAACCAAGTGGCCACTTCCAGTCCAGTTCCACATCCAAAGTGCTGTCATGCCTGCTGTTCAAAGGCCTGGTCCCAAAACCATGATTTCAATTTCTTCCTAAAAGAAAGGAAGGATGAAGCTGACCTAATCTCGCTGGGGAGCGAGTTCCATAGATGGGGGTTCACCGCAGAGAAGGCCCTGTCCCTCGTCCCTGCCAGATGCATTTGTGAAGCTGCCGGGACCGAGAACAGGGCCTCCCTGGATGATCTTACACTGTGAGGCGAGATGTAGAGGGAGATACGCTCGGACAGGAAAGCTGGGATGGAACCGTATAGGGTTTTATAGGCCAAGACCACCACTTTGAATTGTGCTCGGAAATGGAGCGGCGGCCAGTGGAACTGACACAACGGGGGGTGGTATGCTCCCTGTATGTCACTCCGGTGAGATATCTGGCTGCTCGCAGTTGGACTAGTTGAAGTTTCCGAACAGTCTTAAAAGGCAGCCCCGTGTAGACTGCATTGCAGTAATCTATTCGTGATATAGCCAGAGCATGGACCACCGTGGCCAGATCAGACTTCCCAAGGTACGAGCACAGCTGGCACACGAACTTTAACGGTGCAAGAGCTCCCCTGACCACCACCGAAACCTGGGGTTCCAGGCTCAGCGATGAGTCCAGGATCACTCCCAAGCTCAGCGTTCCAGTCAAGGATCACTCCCAGGCTCAGCGATTTCCAGTCCAGGATCACTCCCAAGCCACTACTTACTCCATTTTTGTCCCATGAGGTAATCTGGTTGGAATAATCAATTATATACATATGGGGATCCAAGATGGTGCAGAGTGAAACACCCTGATAATGTCGCTCCGTGTGTTACTTACTAAGAACTTCTAAAAACTAAAGCTAAGAATCTTAAACAGACTGAAGGTCAAGGCATGTTAACAAGATAATTTGCTGACTTTTATGAAGAGAGTGACAATTGATCTAAGCTTATTTGAAACCCTGAAGAACTCTTTTATCAGAAGACTCTGCATTTCTCTTGAGTTGTTTTTCTATGGATATCTATTGCAAGGTAAAGGCTTTCCCCCTTCTTTACTGGATGATCCTTTCCTTCTACAAACAAGAAACGCAGAGGCAAAGATATTTTACTCTTTTATATATATTATTTACCCATATTTTATTATTATTTTGGTTGCAGTTTTTAATTACTGACAAGGCTTATTGGTTCTCTCTCTTTTATTTTGTAATGGGGAAAAGGAAGAGAGAACGAGCTCTCCCAGACAAACAGAATGGTAAAGCAAGCAAACTGCTAAAGAATGGAGAGGTTTCTCCAAAGGAGGATTCTATATCTGACTTTTTTGCAAAAATAAGCATGAGTTACTTCAAGACAACTTGACTGATAGCTGCCTTGAAGTGACACCAGCCAACTCCTCTCCAATGCCAGCGATACAGCTTAACATTAGAAAATGTTGACCATTTCCGCTCCCTTGGCAGCCACCTCTCCACCAAAGTCAACATCGACACCGAAATACAACACCGCCTGAGCTCGGCAAGCGCAGCATTTTTCCGAATGATGCAGAGAGTGTTTGAGGACCGGGACATCCGTAGGGATACCAAGGGACTTGTTTATAGAGCTATTGTCCTCCCAACCCTGCTATACGCCTGTGAGACGTGGACAGTCTACAGACGTCACATGCAACTCCTGGAATGATTCCATCAGTGCTGCCTTTGGAAAATCCTGCAGATCTCTTGGGAAGACAGGTGGACAAACGTCAGCGTGCTGGAAGAAGCAAAGACCACCAGCATTGAAGCAATGGTCCTCCGCCATCAACTCCGCTGGACCGGCCACGTTGTCCGGATGCCCGACCACCATCTCCTAAAGTAGTTGCTCTACTCTGAACTCAAGAACGGAAAACAGAATGTTGGTGGGCAGGAAAAGAGGTTTAAAGATGGGCTCAAAGCCAACCTTAAAAACTCCGGCATAGACACTGAGAACTGGGAAGCCCTGGCCCTTGAACACTCCAGCTGAAGGTCAGCTGTGACCAGCTTGTTGTTGTTCATTCGTTCAGTCGTCTCCGACTCTTCGTGACCTCATGGACCAGCCTACGCCAGAGCTCCCTGTCGGCCGTTACCACCCCCAGCTCCCTCAAGGTCAGTCCAGTCACTTCAAGGATGCCATCCATCCATCTTGCCCTTGGTCGGCCCCTCTTCCTTTTTCCTTCCATTTCCCCCAGCATCATTGTCTTCTCTAGGCTTTCCTGTCTCCTCATGATGTGGCCAAAGTACTTCAACTTTGTCTCTAGTATCTTTCCCTCCAGTGAGCAGTCGGGCTTTATTTCCTGGAGGATGGACTGGTTGGATCTTCTCGCAGTCCAAGCTGTGACCAGCAGTGCTGCAGAATTTGAAGAGGCATGAATGGAGGGCGAAAGGGAGAAGCGTGCCAAGAGGAAGGCATGTCAAGCCAACCCCAACCCAGATCACCTTCCACCTGGAAAGCAATGCCCTCACTGCAGGAGAAGATGAGGGCCAAGAATAGGGCTCCACAGTCACCTACGGACCCACAAGTACACTGGAAGACAATCCTCCTTGGAAAATGAGGGATCGCCTAAGTTAGTAAGTGAGGTGATATCTGAAGACAAGCGGAAAATAGATGCTGAAAGTAGCATTGTTTACGAACTATTTGCTAAACAAATATTCTTAATTCTGGATACTCTAAACTTGATATGCTCCAAGCTAGAATATATCCAAAAGAAACTAGAATATATACATATGGGACAAAAGTATCTAGAAGCTACTTGCAACAAGGACACATTTTTAGTGGCACAGAAGTAGGCCTTGAAGCTTGGCATTGCCATGTTAATATCATTGGCATCCCCTTCCAATGAATGGTGATTAATTAGCAGTGTCTAGGCCTGTCAGTTTTGTATCGTTAATTCGTTTTTCGTATTTTAATCGTTATTTTTTTAAAAAACGAAGCGATATCAAAACATATTTTCAAACCCGGAAGGGTTTGAAAATATCGAAACAGCAGCCCCATTTTTTTTACGAGCTTCAGCTCATCTCGTAAATGCAATGGCGGCTGCTGTGCTGACTTCAGTGCTGTGGTTGTGCTGGTGCCTGGGAACCAATCAGGCGCTCCCAAGCACCCCAGCAGCACCGTGGCAGGAGCCGATTGGATGGCGCGCGCGCGCGCTCACCCGCGCTCACCTCCTCCTCCTCCTCCTACCAGCTGTGTTGCAGGAAGTGCTACGAGGAGGAGGAGGAGGAGGATGCAGGAGCCCGAGCCAGATGGCGCGCGGGGCTAACAGCAGGAGCGGAGGCCGGTTGTAAAGGTGAGCGGAGCGCGCGCGCGCCATCCGGCTCGGGCTCCTGCGTCCTCCTCCTCCTCCTCCTCGTAGCACTTCCTGCAACACAGCTGGTAGGAGGAGGAGGAGGAGGAGGAGGGGGGCGCAGGAGCCCGAGCCGGATGGCGCGCGCGCGCTCCGCTCACCTTTACAACCGGCCTCCGCTCCTGCTGTTAGCCCCGCGCGCCATCCGGCTCGGGCTCCTGCGCCCCCCTCCTCCTCCTCCTCCTCCTCCTACCAGCTGTGTTGCAGGAAGTGCTACGAGGAGGAGGAGGAGGAGGACGCAGGAGCCCGAGCCGGATGGCGCGCGCGCGCGCTCCGCTCACCTTTACAACCGGCCTCCGCTCCTGCTGTTAGCCCCCGCGCGCCATCCGGCTCGGGCTCCTGCGTCCTCCTCCTCCTCCTCCTCGTAGCACTTCCTGCAACACAGCTGGTAGGAGGAGGAGGAGGAGGAGGAGGGGGGCGCAGGAGCCCGAGCCGGATGGCGCGCGCGCGCGCTCCGCTCACCTTTACAACCGGCCTCCGCTCCTGCTGTTAGCCCCGCGCGCCATCCGGCTCGGGCTCCTGCGCCCCCCTCCTCCTCCTCCTCCTCCTCCTACCAGCTGTGTTGCAGGAAGTGCTACGAGGAGGAGGAGGAGGAGGACGCAGGAGCCCGAGCCGGATGGCGCGCGGGGCTAACAGCAGGAGCGGAGGCCGGTTGTAAAGGTGAGCGGAGCGCGCGCGCGCCATCCGGCTCGGGCTCCTGCGTCCTCCTCCTCCTCCTCCTCCTCCTACCAGCTGTGTTGCAGGAAGTGCTACGAGGAGGAGGAGGAGGAGGAGGAGGAGGAGGGGGGGGGGCGCAGGAGCCCGAGCCGGATGGCGCGCGGGGCCGATTGGATGGCGCGGGAGGCCGGTTGTGTGAGTTTACTTTTCAGGGCTGTATGTATGACCAATCCAGAAGCATTCTCTCCTGACATTTTGCCCACATCTATGGCAGGCATCCTCAGAGGTCTGTTGGAAACTAGGCCTGTTTGATCAAGAAAAAATTTCGATATTTAAAATACTAGGCAAATGGAGTTTAAAAAATGTTTTGTAAATATTTACGAAATTTACGAAATTTCGTAAATAACAAAACATTTTTTTGGAAAGTTTTGTAAATATTTTAAATATCGAAACAAAAAAACACCCCAATTAAGAATCGAATTTAGAAACAAATTTTTTCTTGATCAAACAGGCCTAGTAGTGTCCATAGTGCCAAGAAAAATACACTGATGGTTCCAGCACCAACACATTGCAGAACCATTTCTGTGTCAAAAGCATGGTTATTCACTGAGCTTGGAACCCCAGGTTTCGGGGGTGACCAGGGGAGCAATCGCACCGTTAAAACTTGTGCACCAGCTGTGCCTGTACCTTGGGAAGTCTGACTTGGCCACAGTGGTCCATGCTCCGGTTACATCCTGTATAGACTACTGCAATGCACACTCTACATGGGGTTGCCTTTGAAGATTGTTTGGAAGCTTGACATGTTCCAATGGGTGGCAGTCAGGTTACTAACAGGAGAAGCACTCAGGGAGCACACAACTCTTCTGTTGGGTCAGCTCCACTGGCTGCCAGTTTGCTACTGAGCACAACTCAAAATGCTGCCTTTAGCCTATAAACCCCTAAACCAGTGTTTCTCAATCTGGAGGGTTCTCAACCTGGTCTTTGGTCAGAACCTCCATGACCAAAGACCATCAGAAAACACAGTATTTTCTGTTGGTCATGGAGGTTCTTTGTGAGAAGGTTGGCCCAATTCAATCGTTGGTAGGGTTCAGAATGCTCTTTGATTGTAGGTGAACTATAAATCCCAGTGCCTACAACTCAAAAATGTCAAGGTCTATTTTCCCCAAACCCCACTAGTGTTCACATTTGGGCATATTGAGAATTCATGCCAAGTTTGGTCCAGATCCATCATTGTTTGAGTCCACAGTGCTCTCTGAATGTAGGTGAACTACAACTCCCAAACTCAAGGTCAATGCCCACCAAACCCTTCCAGTATTTTCTGTTGGTCATAGGAGTTCTGTGTGCCAAGTGTGACTCAATTCCATCATTGGTGGAGTTCAGAATGCTCTTTGATTGTAGGTGAACTATAAATCCCAGCAACTACAACTCCCAAATGACAAAATCAATATCCTCCCCCAATCCCACCAGTATCCAATTTTGGGTGTATTGGGTATTTGTGCCAAATTTAATCCAGTGAATGAAAATACGTCCTACATATCAGATATTTACATTACTATACATAACAGTAGCAAAATTACAGTTATGAAGTAGCAACAAAATTAATTTTATGGTTGGGGGTCACAACAACATGAGGAAGTGTATTAAGGGGTCGTGGCATTAGGAAGGTTGAGAACCACTGCCCTAAATGATTCCGGCCCCCAGCTTACCTGACCGAACGTATCTCCTCCTATAAACCATCTAGGAGTTTAAGATGGTCTGGGGAGGCCCTGCTCTCATTCCCGCCTGCCTCGCAAGTGCGATTAGCAGGGACGAGGGACAAGGCCTTTTCAGTGGTGGCCCCCTGGCTATGGAACTCCCTCCCCAGGGAAATTAGATCATTCCCCTCCCTCCTGATTTTCCGAAAAAGGGTAAAAACTTGGCTCCTCTAAGCAGAATACAGCGGAATAGACAACATGGAACTATCTACGGATGTACATGGAATGGCTAGACGATGTCACTGGATATGCTTTTAACAAGGTGACACCGATGATTAGATGTTTTAATGGTTTTATATATGTTTTTATATTGTTATGTTGATGGTTTTTAATTGCACTTTTATGGATGTGTGGCATCAAATTGAGCCAACCTGCAACCTGCCTTGAGTCGCCATTAGGCTGAGAAAGGTGGGCTATAAATATTGTAAATAAAAAGATAGATGTGCAAAATATATACATCCCAATATAGAAATTGAAGGAGATGCAAATACTAACCTCTTCCTAGGTTTCTGATATTGACCACGGCCGTCACCGGGCTTCCTTCTTGTGCCGCAGCTTCTTGGAAGGGCAGGAGGCCACACAGGAGAAGGATGGTCAAAATCTTGAGCATCTTGACCTGAGAAAATATGGATCCTGGAGTTGGAAAGGGACCCCAGGGCCACCTAGCCCATCCTCTTCTGCCAGGCAGGAATCTATAGTACAAGCCCTCCTGACAGATGGTCATTATCAAGCCTCTGTTTATGAACCTCCAGAGAAGGAAGGAGGCTCCTCCAAACTCCCAGGCATCAGATTCCCCTGGAGAACGCCTTGGACCCTCAGGAAGCTTTCCCTAATATTTACATTGGAATTTCCTTTCCTGGAGTCTGAATTTATGGGGGCATCTACACTGTCAAATGAATGCAGTTTGACACAGTGGAATTGCTGCATCTCAATACTATGGAAGTTGTAGTTTTATAAGGTCTTTAGCCTTCTCTGCCAAAGAGTGCTGGTTCTTCACCAAACTCCAACTCCCAGGATACCACTACATTGAGCCTTGAAAGTTTAACTGGTGTCAATATTATGAATTCTGCCGTGTAGATGAAGCCTAAATGTAAATTTCATGGAGTCAGCGGGTTTTTTTCCACATGGAACCAGCAATTTAGATTAGAAGAAAACCCCAGTAATGTTGAAGGTATTGTCAAAGGCTTTCATGGCCAGAATCACTGGGTAGTTGTAGGTTTTTTTGGGCTATATGGCCATGTTCTGGAGGCATTCTCTCCTGATAAAGGGTCTGGAGAACAAGCCCTATGAGAAGCAGCTTAAGGAGCTCGGCATGTTTAGCCTGAAGAAGAGAAGGCTGAGAGGGGATATGATAGCCATGTATAAATATGTGAGAGGAAGCCACAGGGAGGAGGAGGGAGCAAGCTTGTTTTCTGCTTCCCTGGAGACTAGGACGCGGAACAAATGGCTTCAAACTACAAGAGAGGAGATTCCGTGTGAACACGAGGAAGAACTTCCTGACTGTGAGAGCCGTTCAGCAGTGGAACTCTCTGCCCCGGAGTGTGGTGGAGGCTCCTTCTTTGGAAGCTTTTAAACAGAGGCTGGATGGCCATCTGTCAGGGGTGATTTGAGTGCAATATTCCTGCTTCTTGGCAGAATGGGGTTGGACTGGAGGGTGGCCCAGGAGGTCTCTTCCAACTCTTTCATTCTATGATTCTATGATATGATTCTATGACGTTTCACCTGCATCTATGGCAAGCATCCTCACTACCTCTGAGGATGCGTGCCATAGATGCAGGCGAAACGTCAGAAGAGAATGCCTCTAGACATGTTGTAAACCGCAATGAGTCGCCGCACTGGCTGAGATATTAGCGGTATACAAGCATACCAAATAAATAAATAAATAAACATGGCCATATAGCCCGAAAAAACCTACAACAACCCACTAATGTTCATTTTAGCTCCCGTTGTGATCATAATGAAACTGAACCACTCAAAGTCAGATTTTCGTACCTGAAACCCATTCCTGCTTAACCATCTAGCAAGGGGATGAATGCAAGTTGTGTTGATTGCAATAAATACATGAATTAATGCCTAGCCCTTGAAAGATCAATCTTGAGTTGGGAAATCAAACTGGTTGGTTCATTTTGGGAGAAGCAACCTTTTTGCAAGAGAGTCAAGCTGAGATCCCTTTGGATCCTTGCCTTACTCACCTGTCGGCTTTGCACTGTGTCCCCAAATTGTTGTCCTCTGTGGAGGAAGACATTGTGAGCCAAGAGTGGACACCCCTTATATACGAAATATCTTCATTAATAATGACGAAAACCCTCTCTTTGTGGGAAACCCGTGATATTTGCTTGGGTATAACATAGAATTACTGCGTGCAGTACAAATATTTATAAATTTGAAAAGGTTGGCAAATTGTTATGCAAGAATGTATGGAACACCTCAGCAGGGGCATTTGGCTCAGCATTGATCTTGGATGCCAGTTTCCAGTGGAAAGAGTCAAAGATCATGATGACCCAGAACAATGTCAAGATCTTGGATGAGATTCCAGAAGTTGGCTTTGATTCAGCCATGGATTGGAACAGGAAGAATTGATGCAAACTTGTATCAGAATTCAGTGATACTGACTGTTTATTTCATGTTCAACCCTATGAGACCATACTTAGTGGATCCCTCATAGTCCGAGGATGATGGTCCTCCAAGATCGATGTATTGGCGGTGGGTCTGTAGGTGGCTGTGGAGCCCTACTCTTGATCCACATGTTCTCCTGCAGTGAGGACGTCGGTTTCCAGATGGAAGGCGGTCCCGGTCAGGGTTGGCTTGATGTGCCTTTCTCTTGGCATGTTTCTCCCTTTCGCCCTCCATTCATGCCTCTTCAAATTCTGCAGCACTGCCGGTCACAGTCAACCTCCAGTTAGAGAGCTCAAGGGCCAGGGCTTCCAAGTTCTCAGTGTCTATGCCACAGTTTTTGAGGTTGGCTTTAACCGCATCTTTCAATCTCTTCTCCTATCTACCAACATTCCTCTTCCCATTCTTGAGTTCGGAGTAGAGCAACCGCTTTGGGAGATGGTGATCGGGCATTCGGACAACGAATTGATGGTGGAGGAGCATCGCTTCAATGCTGGTGGTCTTTGCTTCTTCCAGCACGCTGACATTTGTCCGCCTGTCTTCCCAAAAGAATTGCAGGATTTTCCGGAGGCAGCGCTGATGGAATCGTTCCAGGAGTTGCATGTGATGTCTGTAGACCGTCCATGTTTCGCAGGCATGGGTTGGGAGGATAATCTTCTATCTATATATATAAAAATGCTCTGGTCATAATGAGTGCCTTAAAAACAAAAGAACCAATGAACGAAATCACACCAAATTTGGCAACAAAACGTCTCACAACACAAGGAGTGACCATCACTCAAATATTATGATTTTGTTATTTGGGAGTGGTAGTTGCTGGGATTTATAGTTCACCTACAATCAAAAAGCATTCTGAACTCCATCAACGATGGAATTGAACCAAACTTGGCACACTGAACTCCCATGACCAACAGAATATACTGGAAGGGTTTGGTGGGCACTGACCTTGAGTTTTGGAGTTGTAGTTCACCTACATCCAGAGAGCACTGTGGACTCAAACAATGATGGATCTGGACCAAACTTGGCACAAGCACCCAATACCCCCAAATATGAACACAGATGGCATTTGGGGGAAATAGACCTTGACATTTGGAAGTTGTAGGCACTGTGATTCACAGTTCACATACAATCAGAGCATTTTGAACCACACGAGCGACAGAATCGGGGCAAACGTTCCACACAGAACCGCCATGACCAACAGAAAATATTTAAGGCCATCCAATCCAACTCCCTTCATCAGGGCAAGGAAACGTAATCAAAGTCCTCCTGACAAAGAGCCACCCAGCCAGAGATATAGATAGATAGATAGATAGATAGATAGATAGATAGATAGATAGATAGATAGATAGATAGTAGGCCTGGGTAACAACGGAAAAATTTGTTTCCAAAATCGATTTGTATTTGGGGTTTTTTTTTGTTTCGATATTTAAAATAATTACAAAATTTTCCTTTTAAAAAGTTTGATATTTACGAAATTTCATAAATGGTAAAAAATTCACGAATCGATTTCCGAAACAATAATGAATCGATTCGTTAATGGCGGACGCGACCGCGAAATATGCTAAAAAACCTCCAAAACCTTCTGAAGCTTCCCTCTCCCTCTGTTGTTGACTGTTGGTGTGATATTATAATTTTTTTTTCACTAATTAAACCATAAAACTGGCCCAGACATGCGGAAATAATAACGAAACGACCTCAAAACAATAACGAAACGAATACAATATTGAAATACGAAGCATTTACAAAACGTTTTTGAAAATTCGTTTTTTTTAATAATTGCTCCAGAATGGTTCGTTATCGTTTTGTAATTGAAAAAATTAACGTATTAACGAATTACGAATTCACGAAACGAAACCGCCCAGCCCTAATAGATAGATAGATAGATAGATAGACAGACAGACAGATAGATATGATTCACACACAGAGAGATATTTGAAAGGGACCCCTAAATAAGGACAGTAATATGTTGCATGTTTCGGGGTGGGCAAACCAGACACGCTTCACATCAACACTGACAAAGAAACAGCAAGAAATTGTTTACCCACAAGCATAAATAAATTACATATATTCGAAACCAACACTTTCTCATTCCTTTATTTTCCAGAACAACAGACTGGGCCACAGCAACGCGTGGCAGGGGACAGCTAGTCTATATATATAAAATGCTCTGTGCATAATGAATATACTAAAAACAAAAACAAAAAACTATGGGGCCAATGACTCAAAATTTGGCAACAAAACTCCTCACAATCCAAGGAATGACCATCGTGGAAAAAACCCCACAAAAACACCTTTAAATTCAAAAAAGGAAGAAGACAACACACCTCCCCTGCCCCCTCCCCCTTGTGCTGAGGACACAGCCAACAAGGCCACCTTACTTCCCCTTCCCTTTGGCCTTCACAGTCCTTGGAAGGTGAGGTGGGAGAAGGAGAAGGGGCCTAATGGGTGAGAGAGAGTGGTGGCAGGGTGGCTCATATGCCATGGTGTCAAAAGGAAGAGGAGGAGGAAGGAAAAACGAAATGCAAAGATACAGAATGCGGGATGATGATGCCTGGCTCGAGAGCAGGATGTGTGAAAAAGATCTTGGAGTCCTCGTGGACAACAAGTTAAACATGAGCCAGGAATGTGATGTGGCGGCAAAAAAGCCAATGGGATATTGGCCTGCATCAAGAGGAGTCCACTAGTGTCTAGATCTAGGGAAGTCATGCTCCCCATGCTCTATTCTACCTTGGTCAGACTACACCTGGAATATTGTGTCCAATTCTGGGCACCACAATTCAAGAGAGATATTGACAAGCTGGAATGTGTCCAGAGGAGGGCGACTAAAATGATAAAGGGTCTGGAGAACAAGCCCTATGAGGAGCGGCCTAAGAAGCTGGGCATGTTTAGCCTGAAGGCTGAGAGGAGATATGATAGCCATGTATAAACATGTGAGAGGAAGCCACAGGGAGGAGGGAGCAAGCTTGTTTTCCGCTTCCTTGGAGACTAGGATGGGGAACAATGGGTTCAAACTACAAGAGAGGAGATTCCACCTGAACATGAGGAAGAACTTCCTGACGGTGAGAGCCGTTCAGCAGTGGAACTCTCTGCCCCGGAGTGTGGTGGAGGCTCCTTCTTTGGAAGCTTTTAAACAGAGGCTGGATGGCCATCTGTCAGGGGTGATTTGAATGCAATATTCCTGCTTCTTGGCAGAATGGGGTTGGACTGGATGACCCATGAGGTCTCTTCCAACTCTTTGATTCTAGGATTCTATGATTCTATGAGGAGGGCTCCAAAGCAGCGGTGGCAGCAATGGTTGCTGCTCCCTGCATGTCTCTCAGCCCCTGACTAACACTAAGGCAAGGGATCAAAGGGCAGAGGCTGAGGAGGGAGGGGGGGGGGATGGAAAAAAGAGGGAGGCGGGCCACACTCTGTGCACACACTCTGACTCCTTCACACACACACACTCCCACAGCACAAGGGTAGGAGGAGGGTGCCATGATGGGGGTACATGATGGGGGTCATAGGGACACACGAAACTGTCATTGCTTGGGTAGGAGCCCCAAAGACCAACCAGCCCAACCTCATTTGGCAGTAAAGGAAGACACCATCAAAGCCCTCACAACAGATGGCCCACTTCACATAATATATCTTCATACCAAGTAAGGGGGGGGGGGGAGAGAGATCCTTTCTTTTCCCTCCACTGTCACCAATTCAGGCCAGTACTTATACCCGTTCTCTTCTGAAATTTTGCTGGGACTCCTCTAGGTTTCTCTTTAAATCTTATTCAATCATAGAATCCTAGAATCCTAGAGTTGGAAGAGACCTCATGGGCCATCCAGTAAATTTGGACACAAGACACCTAACAGTCCAATTTATGTCCTCCACTCAAAAAAAATATGATTTTGTCATTTGGGAATTGTCGTTGCTGGGATTTATAGTTTCCCTACAATCAAAGAGCATTCTGAACTCCACCAATGATGGAATTGGGCCAAACTTAGCACACAGGGCTCCCATGACCAACAACTGGAAGGGTTTGGTGGGCATTGACCTTGAGTTTGGGAGTTGTAGTTCACCTACATCCAGAGAGCACTGTGGACTCAAACAATGATGGATCTGGACCAAACTTGACACAAATATTCCATATGCCCAAATATGAACACAGATGGAGTTTGGAGGAAATAGACCTTGAAATTTGGAATTTGTACTTACTGGGATTTATAGTTCACCTACAATCAAAGAGCATTCTGAACTCCACCAATGATGGAATTGAACCAAACATGGCATACAGGACTTCCATGACCAACAGAACACACTGGAAGGGTTTGGTGAGCATTGACCTTGAGTTTGGGAGTTGTAGTTCACCTACATCCAGAGAACACTGTGGACTCAAACAATGATGGATCTGGACCAAACCTGACACAAAAATTCCATATGCCCAAATATGAACACAGAGGGAGTTTGGAGGAAATTGACCTTGACATTTGGGAGTTGTAGTTACTGGGATTTATAGTTCACTACAATTAAAGAGCATTCTGAAACCCACAAACGACAGAAATGGGGCAAACTTCCCACACAGAACCCCCATGACTAACAGAAAATACTTAAGGCCATCCAGTCCAACTCTCTTCACCTGGGCAAGAACATGTAATCAGAGCCCTCCTGACAAAGAGCCATCCAGTCATAAATATAGATAGATAGATAGATAAATATAGATAGATAGAGGCTGGATGGCCATCTGTCGGGGTGCTTTGAATGCAATATTCCTGCTTCTTGGCAGAATGGGGTTGGACTGGATGGCCCAGGAGGTCTCTTCCAACTCTTTGATTCTATGATTCTATGATTCTATGATATGATTCTCACACACATAGATATAGTATCCTAGATTTGAAAGGGAACCTTAAAGAAGGACAATGATATGTTGCATGTTCCAGAATGGGCAAACCAGACACTCTCCACCTCAACACTGACAAAGAAACAGCAAGAAATACTGTTTGCTCACAAGCATAAAGGAATTACATAGATTAGAAACGAAAACTTTCTCATTACATTATTTTCCAGATCACCAGACGGGGCCACAGCAACGCCTGGCAGGGGACGGCTTGTTGTTGTTCATTCGTTCAGTCATCTCCGACTCTTCGTGACCTCATGGACCAGCCCATGCCAGCGCTCCCTGTCGGCCGTCACCACTCCCAGCTCCTTCAAGGTCAGTCCAGTCACTTCAAGGATGCCATCCATCCATCTTGCCCTTGGTCGGCCCCTCTTCCTTTTGCCTTCCACTTTCCCCAGCCTCATTGTCTTCTCTAGGCTTTGCTGTCTCCTCATGATGTGGCCAAAGGACTTCAACTTCGTCTCTAGTCTCCTTATTTATTTATTTATTTATTTATTTACTTTGCTTATATACCGCTGTATCTCAAGCCCGAAGGCGACTCACGGCGGTTCACAAACAGTAAAAACAGTAGAAAGAGCAGTGGTTCCATACAACATATAACAATTGACTTAACACATTATCCATAAATTACCAATAAGCAATTACAATGCACAATTATTACAAAAAACAACCGTACCCAATCTTCTCATCATCCAAGCGTAGTCCAGGTTTGTCGTCCATTGTTCCATTCCTATGTTCCATTACCAGATTGCACTAAATTACTCAAACGCCTGCACAAACATCCAGGTCTTCACCTTTTTGCGGAATACCATTAGAGATGGTGCTAGTCTAATGTCCGTAGGAAGGGCGTTCCACAGCCGAGGAGCCACCACCGAGAAGGCCCTATCTCTCGTCCCCGCCAGCCGAGCTTGAGAAGCAGGCGGGATCGAGAGCAGGGTCTCCCCGGAAGATCTCAAACTCCTCGTGGGTTCATAGGCAGAGATGCGGTCAGATAGGTAGCTTGGGCCGGAACCGTTTAGGGCTTTAAAGGCCAACGCCAGCACTTTGAATTCAGCCCGGTAGCAGATTGGTAGCCAGTGGAGTTGGCGCAACAGGGGGGTTGTATGCTCCCTGCGCTCCGCTCCTGTTAAAATCATGGCTGCCGAGCGTTGGACTAGTTGGAGCTTCCAAGCTGTCTTCAAAGGCAACCCCACGTAGAGAGCGTTGCAGTAGTCTAAACGGGATGTAACCAGAGCGTGGACTACCGTGGCCAAGTCAGACTTCCCAAGGTATGGGCTCAGCTGGCGCACAAGCTTTAGCTGTGCAAATGCTCCCCTGGTCACCACCGAAACCTGGGGTTCCAGGCTCAGCGATGAGTCCAGGGTCACACCCAAGCTGCGAACCTGCATCTTCAGGGGGAGTGCGGCCCCATCCAACACAGGCTGTAACCCTATGCCCTGTTCGGCCTTGTGACTGACCAGGAGTACCTCTGTCTTGTCTGGATTCAATTTCAATTTGTTCGCCCTCATCCAGACCGTCACAGCGGCCAGGCACCGGTTCAGGACCTGGACAGCCTCCTTAGTAGCAGGTGGGAAGGAGTGACAGAGTTGGACATCATCCGCGTACAGATGACACCGTACCCCGAAACTCCGGATGATCTCCCCCAGTGGCTTCATGTAGATGTTAAACAACATGGGAGACAATATTGAGCCCTGAGGAACCCCACAAGACAATGGTTGTGGGGTTGAACAGGTGTCCCCCAACAACACCTTCTGAGATCGACCCTCCAGGAATGACCGGAGCCACTGCAAAACAGTACCTCCAAGACCCATCCCTGCGAGGCGTCCCAGAAGGATACCGTGGTCGACGGTATCGAAGGCCGCTGAGAGGTCAAGCAGCACCAACAGGGACACACTCCCCCTGTCGAGCTCCCGGCGCAGATCATCCACTAAGGCGACCAAGGCTGTCTCGGTACCATGCCCCGGCCTAAAGCCAGACTGTGCCGGGTCTAGATAATCCGTGTCTACCAAGAATACCTGGAGTTGTGAGGCCACCACACGTTCCAAGACTTTGCCCAAGAAGGGGAGATTGGAAACTGGCCGATAGTTGTCGAATTTAGTGGGGTCCAGTGATGGTTTCTTCAACAGCGGTTTTATTATAGCTTGTTTTAAGCTCGCTGGAATCTTGCCTTCCCGAAGGGAAGCATTAACCACCACCTTAACCCACTCAGCCAATCCCCCTCTGGCCTCCTTTAGAAGCCAGGATGGGCAGGGGTCCAGGATGCATGTGGTTGGCCTCATTCCTCCAAGTATCTTGTCCACCAATTGAAATGAATCCATCAAAACTGGACAAGCAGGTGCTCGTGTTACATCCTCAGAGACTGCCATTAACATGGTATCCAGACCAGAACGGATCAAAGCGACTTTGTCTGTAAAGAACTAAGCAAAAGCTTCACAGCGAGAAGTCGAATCGTCAGGGTTCCCACCTTGAGTGGTGGGATTTAAAAGGCCTCTGACAATTCGGAACAGCTCAGCCGGACGGTTCTTTGCAGACGCAACAGTGGCCGCAAAGAAGGCCTTCTTTGCGGCTTTTATTGCCGCGGCATATGCCCTTAAAAAGGACACAAACCGTGTTCGATTTGGCTCACTCGGATCTGAACGCCACACACTCTCTAGTTCCCTCTTCCTTCGCTTCATCGCTGCCAGCTCCTCGGTGAACCAGGGAGCTGGTTTAGCTCGACTACTTGAGAGGGGACGTTCCGGAGCGATCGTGTCAATTGCCCTAGTCATCTCCCCATTCCAGAGAGTGACCAGGGCCTCGACAGGATCACCTACCGAGGCGGCGGGAAACTCCCCAAGAGCCATCAGGAATCCATCCGGATCCATAAGCCTCCTGGGGCGGACCAACTTAATGGGTCCTCCACCTCTGCAGAGGTTAGGGGGCGCAGTGAGCCTAAATTGGAGCCTTCCCTCCAATGAGCATTCGGGCTTTATTTCCTGGAGGATGGACTGGTTGGATCTTCTCGCAGTCCAAGGCACTCTCAGCACTTTCCTCCAGCACCACAGCTCAAAAGCATCGATCTTCTTGGCTCAGCCTTCCCGAAGGTCCAGCTCTCACATCCGTAGGTGACTACAGGGAATACCATGGCTTTGACTAGGCAATGGATCTTTGTTGCCAGTCTGATGTCTCTACTCTTTACGATTTTATCGAGACTGGACTTTGCTCTCCTCCCAAGAAGGAAGCGTCTTCTGATTTCCTGGCCACAGTCTGCATCTGCACTCATCTTTGCACATAGAAATACAAAGTCTGTCACGGCCTCCATGTTTTCTCCCTCTATTTCCCAGTTCTCAGTCATTCTTGTTGCCATAATCTTGGGTTTGTTTGTTTTTTTATGTTTAGCTGCAACCCAGTTTTTGCACTTTTTTCTTTCACCTTGATTAGGGGATGGCTAGTCTTATATAAAATGGGACTTACTCAAGGTCACACAGTGGGTTTATGCCCAAGAAGGGATTCAAACCCTGGTCACACAGCTGAACGCTCAAACTGCTAACACCATGCTGGTTGTGTGAAATAAACACACCGATTTATTCATGTGGAATATTACAAGGAAGGAAGTGATCTAGAGGTATGTCGGAGGCACAGAAGTGCATGGACACCTCAAGCTAAAAAAATATTTTTTAAAGGTGTGAAAGGTTTTTGTAGCTGCCACAAACTAGGTTGAATTGGTTGAGACTCTCGGAGATATTCATTGAAAAACTGTAGCAAAATGTGCTGCCTGATGTCCGCTCCTGAAAAAACAAGTTTTGGCAGTTTAATAAACCTTTTCCATGTTTTCATGATAGACACAATTAGGAAATGACATTTATAACCCAGGAACAAAAATCATGTAAAAACATGCCTGCTCTTCATTGCAACATATTTTGATTGTAATTCATTGTCACGACTTGCAAATAGAATAAAAAAGTAAATTGTTCTGATTTTCCGTAATTTTTACTGATATTTTTTGTGGGGGACTATTATTATTATTATTATTATTATTATTATTATTATTATTATTATTATTTATTATATCCCACTTTATCTCTCCTGCAGGAGACTCAAAAAAGCTTAACATAAAATAACAAGATTATTATTATTATTATATTTTTATTATTATATTTTTATTATTATATATTTATTATTATATTTACATATACCCCACTTTATATCTCCTGCAGGAGACTCAAAGTGGCTTAACATAAATGCATCAGCATATTATTTTTATTATATAGAATCATAGAATCAAAGAGTTGGAAGAGACCTCCTGGGCCATCCAGTCCAACCCCATTCTGCCAAGAAGCAGGAATATTGCATTCAAAGCCATCCAGCCTCTGTTTAAAAGCTTCCAAAGAAGGAGCCTCCACCACACTCCGGGGCAGAGAGTTCCACTGCTGAACAGCTCTCACAGTCAGGAAGTTCTTCCTCATGTTCAGATGGAATCTCCTCTCTTGAAGTTTAAAGCCATTGCTCCATTGCATCCTAGTCTCAAGAGCCGCTCCTGACATAAGAAAAGAAGCCCTTTTTATTGTTTTTAATGTCACTGGCAAGCCTGAGCTCATTTTGTGCTTTAGCCTTGCAGACCTTTTCCCTACAGGTGTTGGCTATTTGTTTGAATTCTTCTTTGGTGATTTCTCCCTTTTTCCACTTCTTGTGCATGTCTCTTTTGTGTCTTAGCACAGTTAGAAGTTCTTTGGGCATCCATTCTGGCTTCTTTGCACCTGTCCTATTTTTTCTCTTTGTTGGCACGGTTTGCAATTGTGTCTTGAGTATTTCACTCTTGAGAAATTCCCATCCATCCGTAACTCCTTTATCTTTTAGTATCTGTGTCCACGGAATGCTGCTCAGTGTTTCCTTCATTTTTCGGAAATCAGCTCTCCTAAAGTCCAAAATGTGGGTTTGACTTGTCTTAGTTTCAGCCTTCCTTTGTACCTCAAATTGCAGGCTCAGTGGAACCTGCAGGCTTAGCTGGCTCAGTGGAACCTCTGAGACTTTCTCTTATGGAATTTATACTTTTATCATTCCCCACAAACATTTTCCTTCCTCTACAAGGACAAACCCTTATGAATTTCTACACTTATGAACTATGGACACATATTATGTATTTCATGGTTTCCTCGTGGCAGAGGCTCCCCCCCCCCATTTGACCTTTCCCCCTTCTTCTCATGAAGAAATCCCCCCAGGAAACTGCAGAGCCCAGGCATTCACTAAAGAACTTTAATCCAGAATTTCCTTTGCATGAACAATATCCTGGCGGCTGCCCTTTGTTCTCGGAGGATCGCCCAACAAAGTTGCTGCCCCCTGGCAAACCTTTAATCATTTTTCTACCTGGAGGTCAAGGGGGCTTCAAAAAGCCCCCACCTTCAGACTGGTTGATTTAACTAACTTCCCACTAAGGAATATTCACTCCAGTTTTGCCCTCATTGTCTTAATGTTTACTGTTGAAAAAAAAGACCTGGACTTTTCTTTGTTTGTGTTGATTCGCTCCAATCATGGAACAATAGGTTGGCCCGGCTTGAGACTTTGAGTCTCGCGGGGTCCTCTTGGCAAACCCATTTTTTTTTCACAACCCATTCATAAATCCTATTATGTTCCATCGTCCCACCTCTCTCTTTCCTGATTCGTCGCCACCGCCAGATGGCAGAAGCTCCCTGATAGGTTCCAACGCACCGCTGAAGCTTCCTGATTGGTCCTGAAGGGTGGGAGGGCCACATCCCAGCTGTTAGCCCATTAGCCAATCACAACAGACACCGGCAGGGAGGTGGGAGTGGGAGTTTTGAACTTTGCAACTCTGTATTTCCTATAAATATGGCTGTTGATGTATTTCCTTATGCTCTGCTGGCGAATGATTGCGGCTCTGCATACTTTTCAACTGAATTGCTAATAAAAGCCTCGGTGGCCATTTCTTCAACCTTGGTGAGATTTATTTGGGAAAAATCAGGGGAAATTCTGGGCCTTTCTCCTCTTTTGCTTGCCAAGGGTTTCGGACTCTCTTTGGTGGGTCTAAGGGCTCCTCTCTCCTGGGCAGGAGCCAACAAATTCTAGCTCGATATCAATAATAAGTGTAATAAAAAGGAGTCTCGGTGGCTCAATGGGTTAAACCCTTGTGCTGGCAGGACTGCTGACCGAAAGGTCGGCGGTTCAAATCAGGGGAACGAAGTGAGCTCCTGTCTGTCAGCTCCAGCTTCTCATGCAGGGCATGAGAGAAGCCTCCCACAGGATGGTAACATATCCAGGAATTCCCTGGGCAACATCCTTACAGACAGCCAATTCTCTCACACCAGAAGCGACTTGCAGTTTTTAAAGTCGGTCCTGACACACACACACACAAAAACCCCAAAGTGGTTAGACTTTGCAATGCTACTTTGTGATACTGCAGAAGACCTCGGCCATAAAATCTCACTGGAGGACTCAGAGCTTCCTGGAGATGGTGTTTTCTCTAGGAAGCTTTAGATCTTCCAGTGCAATTCTGTTAGATAGAAATGGCACAGCTTTTCTATTCTTGGGGGGGAAATACTGTTTGATGAATATGTGGTAAATTGATAGTGCCTGGGTGTGACTGTGAATGCCATGATGCAATGCCTAAGAGGATGTGTTAATGGCTGAGTCATATCATGTGAGGGTTATTGCAAAGGGGTTGCATCAACCAGTGTCCCTTACTGATGGCCTGTCAGCAAGTGGCTATATAAGAAGGATAAAATAATCCATCTTTCTCTCTCCTGTGTGACTCGGTGAAAGTATCTGCCTGTGCCATCATACCCAGACAGACACTATAAAGTTAAAACTAAGATGTGCTTCTCTCTTTATCTGGGCGAACCGCGGGTGCCTTTCTTTGAGGCTCCAGATTCTCAGCAACTGAGATCAGTCCAGATTTGGCAGACTTGGCACAGCTTGATGAAGTGTATTTATTTATTTAGAAATTTTGTATACTGGTCTTCTCACCTCCATCGAGGGACTCAGGCCGGTTTCCAACAACAATATTACAAACAATCATTAAAAACATCATATTCCATATTACACTCAAACATTAAAATAGCAAAATACAGTCATATAATTACAATGGTCAGTCGTCACAATAAAATCGTTGTTCATCATGACTGGCATTGACTCACTCGTCGAATGCCAGTTTCCAGAGCCAAGTTTTCACCTGTTTTATAAACGACAGGATAGAAGGGGCAGTTCTGATCTCCAGTGGAAGAGAGTTCCAGAGTCAAGGGGCCACCACCGAGAAGGCCCTGTCCCTCGTCCCCACCAGACGTGCCTGTGAGGCCAGTGGGACCGAGAGCAGGGCCCCTCCAGATGATCTTAACAATCTAGATGGTTCATAGGGGAGAATACGTTTGGACAGGAAAACTGGGCCGGAGTCATTTAGGGCTTTATAGGTTAAAACGAGCACTTTGAATTGTGCTCAGAAGCTAATTGGCAGGCAGTGGAGCTGGCATAACAGAGGAGTGGTGTGCTCCCTGTACCCCGCTCTTGTTAGTAGTCTGGCTGCCGCTCGTTGGACTAGTTGGACTCCGGGCAGTCTTTGGAGGCAACCCCACATAGAGAGCGTTGCAGTAATCTAAACGGGATGTAACCAAAATGTGAACCACCGTGGCCAAGTCAGACTTCCCAATGTACGGGCGCAGCTGGCGCACAAGTTTTAATTTAAGTTACATACAGGAAGAGCTTGAAGACCTGGCTGTTCCAGTGTGCCTTCCCAGAATAGGAAACTCCCAGCATCATGTCCCAGTCGCACTTTATTAGAGATTTAAGACTGTCTGCACATTGCACCTACCCTAGAATCTTTACATTTCACCTGTCATGTCCAGCACTTTTAACTGTACCCATTACATTTGGCCCGGCCCTAGTTTTAAATGTGTTATGGTGTATTTTTTATTGTTTTTATTGTTGCTTTAATTGTTTTTGGTTTGCTTTATGAGTTTTATTATGTATTTGTTATGCTGTTGTTTTATTGAGGCCTTGGCCTGTGTAAGCCGCATCGAGTCCTTCGGGAGATGCTAGCGGGGTACAAATAAAGTTAATAATAATAATAATAATAATAATAATAATACACAAACAGTAAATTTGGGAAACCATATAAATGTTATTTCTTTTGAAGGGAACCCCTTTTGTTAGGCACCCCAAGGCTGGTGACAGAAAGCAAGCAGTCTCCGTAGGTGAAGCAAAAATCTCTTTATTTCAAGTGTGGCCACACAGGGAGAAACAGCCAAGACAGACCAGTGTCTTCAAAAAAAGCTGTCCCTCCCATTTGGATCTTTCAGTCACCTTATATACATGTCTTTTGACTGTGTCATGGGCACACACCTCTCTTATCGGATCAACCATTCAAAAACATGTTTTTCTCATATTTTGCCACTTCAGTGTCTTTCACTGCTAACCTTCTACAAACTACGTAAACACACACATTATTGTTACAGATAAGCATTTTGGGTGTTAACCCACCCTGGGTTCTCCCTGGGCGTGCTTGTCAATACAGCATCTTGTGTCTTCTAGATACATTATCTCCTCTTAGCTTCTGGTCTTCTGCAGGCCAGAGGAGAGGGACAAACTCCTCTTTAGGTTTGCATTTTTGAATTTCAACATTTCTGAGTTCTGTTAGCCCCTTCACTTTCCTTTTTTTTTTTTTTTTTTTGGTTAAAACTGTTTATTTTGGTTATGGTACATAACAGAAAAGCAAACCATGGCAAATCAAATATAATCAGGTACCAATATTTTGACGTGTACATGCCTATCTACCTTATTCAATCAATCAGTTAATTTTGACGTTATGTACAAATTATTATCAATTGCATATCTTAATACACATAAACTTGCTATTTCTGGCTGTTTTCCACTGCTTTCAGTCAGAGCTTAATATTAAAAAATTTTCATAACATTCAGGAAATCAGCACATGGCATTTTACACACATACCCCAGCCCTTACACTCAACCCAAAACCTCTATCTTGAACAAACTAAACCCTCATCCCCACACCCGTGCACCCTTCACCATGACTTCCCGCACCGAAACACTATGAAGCCTTTAAGCCTATTTATCTATCCTTATTCATGGTAAACCTAAATTCCTAATGGAGCTCCTCTATATTACTGACTCTCTATTCAGATATGCCATGGCCAACTTCCATTTTTCTAGAAAGTCCTCATTACTCTTATTCCTCCTGTTATAAGTTAGTCTGGCCATTAGCATATATTCTCACATTCTTTCCCTCCAATCCTTTTTGGTTAGACCTTTTTCCCCTTTCCAATCTTTGGCTATATTGATATATTTCTTGGTCCTTTTGATTATTGTTTTCTCTCTGTAGGCCTAGCAGACACAGTCCTGGGCTTTTTTTAATCTTGTTATGTAACATTTTATTTGTCTCCTTAATTACCTTATCCCAAAATTCTTGTATGATCACACAGGTCCACCACATGTGGAGAAATGTCCCTTTCTGTTTCCTTTTTCATTCAGTTGCCGAGTAGAAAAAATCCTGGGATCTTTTACCCTAACCCTGAGCTGTTATCTTTCAGAAAGAGCAGGTCTTCCCCTAGCTAAGCTCAAGATTAGTTTTGGAGATGAAGTAATGGAGCCTCTCTCAATGGCAGAGAAATCCAGAGATATTCCCTGTCCCAGCACTGAGCTACTGTCCTTTAGAAAGAGCAGGTCTTTCTCCATCTGAGCTCAACGCCAGTTTCAAAGGCGAGAGGGTAACCTCGACCCTAATCTCAATCTCAATTGTACTCACAATGGCTTGTCCAAGCTTGCCTAGCTGGCCACCAGCACATCTGAGGCTTTTTCTATGCTAAATAAAGCAGAAGGGCTTTCCAAAATGGAGATCTCATCCCCAGGGAAAAGGGCGGTCTCTAGACCAAAAGGATACCTTTTGAAACCAATAGTTGCTTCCAGCCTCTGTTAATAATTAACTTTCCGGGTGCTGCTGAGACTGAAGCAACCCTGGGGGGAAATGCAAAGGGATGCTATTTTATGCAACCAAGGGACAATGCAAACCAAGCCCCTGGAAGACGGAATACTGCCTATGTGGTATGTGACTATGTGATGACTCTACCTGTTTGCAGGTACAAAGAAAGTGGATCTGTTTGTATATTTGTATATAATGCAACATTGAAGATTACAGTCTCTGGATATGGTGGATGAAACCTGAATCTAGTGGATGAAACCTGAATCTGCTTCCTTGGAGACTAGGACGTGGAACAATGGCTTCAAACTACAAGAGAGGAGATTCCATCTGAACATTAGGAAGAACTTCCTAACTGTGAGAGCCGTTCAGCAGTGGAACTCTCTGCCCCGGAGTGTGGTGGAGGCTCCTTCTTTGGAAGCTTTTAAGCAGAGGCTGGATGGCCATCTGTCAGGGGTGATTTGAATGCAATATTCCTGCTTCTTGGCAGAATGGGGTTGAACTGGATGGCCCATGAGGTCTCTTCCAACTCTTTGATTCTATGATTCTATGATTCTGTGAGTTTTCTAAACAGTGTATAGGTAAAGTCAGGAGCTGACAGTTGGACCCTGCTCATAGATAGGCTGACACACATTTTTTGCTGTGAAAGGACTCTGCTGCATTTTCCTTGCTTTTGGGACACTTGCTATCCAGCTTGCAGCAGTTCATGGAGGTCATGATTTGGAAATAATAAATCACTTCATGTACCATCAAATCCCATGAAAAATTATTGGGAAAGGTGACTACAGAATCATATTGAAGGACTTGGGGATTCTTTGAGAAAACAACATCTCTAGGAAACTCTAGGTCCTCCAGTGCAATTTTGGGGGAAGTTGAACATGGAGTCATAACGGAAGACCCAGAGATTCCTATGTTCTTTCAGGTAAAAGAATGGGATTTTTAATGGGGTTTCCTCACTTTTTGGGGTAGTCCTGCTTCTATAATCCTTAACCTGAGCTAACATGGAGGGCTGACCGCATATAGGCAACACATACTGAGACTGGACTTGTTCAA